>NC_091282.1:981881447-981941447 GCF_032444005.1 Ranitomeya imitator
CGGCACGTGTACCAAAGGACGGCACGTGTACCAAAGGACAGGACAGCACGTGTACCAAAGGACAGGACGGCACGTGCACCAAAGGACGGCACGTGCACCAAAGGACGGCACGTGCACCAAAGGACGGCACGTGCACCAAAGGACGGCACGTGCACCAAAGGACGGCACGTGCACCAAAGGACGGCACGTGCACCAAAGGACGGCACGTGCACCAAAGGACGGCACGTGCACCAAAGGACGGCACGTGCACCAAAGGACGGCACGTGCACCAAAGGACGGCACGTGCACCAAAGGACGGCACGTGCACCAAAGGACGGCACGTGCACCAAAGGACGGCACGTGCACCAAAGGATGGCACGTGCACCAAAGGACGGCACGTGTACCAAAGGACGGCACGTGTACCAAAGGACGGCACGTGTACCAAAGGACGGCACGTGTACCAAAGGACGGCAGAGGCAGCAGAGACTGCAGAGCCTGTGTGCTCGTGGTTTGTATGGGAGCACTTCTATCCCCTCCACGAAGCCTCTGTACCTGCTGCCCCACCAGTCTTTACACAGCTGCTATTCTATTCTGATGTGCAGTAACATTTTTAGTCTATCATGAAAAAAAATCCCAAGACACCTGTAGAAGTGCTGGGCCGCTGCAACCCATCATAATGCCAAGCTAACGATTCTGAACTGAAGCAGATACTGTGTAAATCATTAATAGGGAGCACAACAAAAATCTTACCATAAAGCCTTTCAAGATGTGCCGGCTGTTTCTTGTATTCCTCCTGGAGCTGCTCTGCCTCCTCTAGAATACAGCGATATTCTGGGATCAGAAAGTCTGCATTTCCTTCATGAACCCGAAGCTCCTTCCGGAAGAAAGGTACAATTCACATAACTTAGAAAACGTTACTATACTGATTAACACACACGGGGCCACGAGTCTCCATGATGCAAGTTTCTGAAACCGTTTACAATAGTAGAACTTGGAGGGGTATTCCCATCTCAGAGATCCTGTCCCAATATACAGTAGGTGTAATAATAATAATATTAGCAAATACCTCCAATTAAAAATGTAGTATAGTTTTTCTGATTTGCCATGCCTCTTTCCTCATATGCAGGCATTGTAGGACCTTAGGAATCCATGGTTACAACCAGTGTTATAGTTACCAGTTAGCTCCTAGTGGTCATAACCATGGATACCTAAGCTACTGTAATGCCTTTACATGAAGAAAGACATAGTGAATCAGAAAAACTATACTACATTTCTATTATTATTATTATTATTATTACTACTACACCTACTACATACAGGAATAGGATCTTGTAGATGGGAATACACTGTTAAGTATTGGCAGAACTATAAAGCTCAGCACAAGTTCTGCTGAAACAGTTCTTTCTTCTTAGTGTACCATATATACTCGTGTATAAGCCAAGTTTTTCAGCTCTTCCTGTGCCGAGCGATCACGTGGCCCCGCTCATTAATGTAATGAATATGCATGCATCTCCACTTCTATAGGCGTGGAGGGAATATTTATTACCTTAATGAGCGTGGACATGTGATCGCTCAGCACAGGAAGAGCTGCTGGGACCAACGAGATGCGGCGAGAGTGCGTGGAAGGCGAGTAGGAGGTTTTTTTTTTTTTTTTTTTTATACAAGGAGAGGGGATAAGGAGCCACACATACCAGGACAGGACAGCCACGCATACCAGGACAGGACAGGGGAGCCACACATACCAGGACAGGACAGCCACACAAACCAGGACAGGACAGGGGAGCCACACATACCAGGACAGGACAGCCACACAAACCAGGACAGGACAGGGGAGCCACACATACCAGGACAGGACAGCCACACATACCAGGACAGGACAGGGGAGCCACACATACCAGGACAGGGATGAGGGGACAATGCAGACCCGGCTTATACTCAAGTCTATAAGCTTACCCAGTTTTCCGTGGCAAAATTATATGCCTCGGCTTAGGCTACTTTCACACTGGCGTTTTTTTGAATACGTCGCAATGCGTCATTTAGGGGAAAAAACGCATCCTGCAAAGTTGTTTGCAGGATGCGTTTTTGCCCCATAGAATAACATTGCCGATGCATTGCGACGTATTGTGTATCCGTGTTGTGGCGGACCACCGGGAGCAAAAAACGTTAAATGTAACGTTTTTTGCTGCCGACGGACGGCTTTTTTTTTTTTTAAACTCCGCCCCCACCTCCCCGCACCTCACAATGGGGCAGCGGATGCGCCGGAGAAATGCATCCGCTGCACCCGTTGTGCGGCGCATCAAACGCTAGCGTCGGAATCTCGGCCCGACGCACTGCGACGGGCCGAATCCGACGCTAGTGTGAAAGTAGCCTTCTACTCGGGTCTGCTTATACTCCTACCACTACATCTACACATAGAGATAACAGGACATTTAAACAAGCACACAGCTCCAGACAGGGAGGGCATAGAGAGATTAGCAGACCTGCTGTGAAAGCCGACATCTGGTGATTTTGCAAGATTTATAAACAGCAGGTTCTCAGAAACAGAGGGACAAGGAGGGAGATGAGCTGTATAGAAATCAAAGGACCGGGGAGACCTTACTGGGATGTTAAGAGTTAACCTCTACAGTTACCATAGCTGCTCCTATGACAGCTGCATCACTGCACAGTAAGGGTATGTGCACACGTTCAGGTTTCTTCGCGTTTTTTCACGTTTTTTTCGCAATAAAAACGCGATAAAAACGCATTACAAACTGCAGACATATGCATCCTATCATTTAGAATGCATTCTGCAATTTTTGTGCACATGATGCGTTTTTTTTCCGCAAAAAAACACATAGCGGTAAAAAAAAGCAGCATGTTCATTAATTTTGCGGATTTTCTGCGTTTTTCCCGCTATTTTATGCATTTGGGAAAAAACGCACAAAAAACGCACCAAAACGCGTCAAAAACGCGAAGAAAAAAAAAAACAAGAAAAAAACGCATGCGGATTTCTGGCAGAAATGTCCGGTTTTTGTCAGGAAATTTCTGCTAGAAAATCCTGACGTGTGCACATACCCCAATAGTAGAGCAGAATGAAGGACCTGCATAGGTTCTGTGAGACACTAGAAGAGCACATGGCTAAGGGGTTAAGTGCGCAATCACAGAATCCTAATTTCTAACAGGGTTTGTAGTCAGCCAGCAGTTATCTTACACAGATTTGTCAAGATATGAAACAGTGCGCAAAAATGAAAAACAAATCCTCATAAAAATTGGACATTTCCTTTAACCCTTTTACAACACCAGCTGTATATATATATATGGCGCATGTCGGAAGCGGGTGTATAGAGCGGGTTCAAGCAATAAGCCCCCCATACCCAGCAGGTGATGGCTGATTATTACAGCCAGGACCTGCCACTAACGATTGTTATCTTGTTAAATGCCGCTGTCTGACAGCGGCATTTAACATGCACTGACATGCCAGAGCATCCTTACCTCCACATGTCGGCACGCCCGTGACATGATCGCGGGTCGCCGATGAGTTGTCTTGACGACTGGCGGTCAGCTGATGACCCCTGAGCCGGTCATTACGGAGCTCCTTTGAAACCCTGCTTGTTGCCCGTCTTCAAAGGAGACCGTGATTTTTGCTATATGCAGCGATGCTGTAGCATCACTGTATATAGCCCAAGCGATTGGACGATCGCATCTCCAAGTTCTCCAAAGGGACTAACAAAATCAGTTATAAAAAACAAAAAAAAACGTTTTACAAAACATGAAAAAAAGATAAAAAACAAAGTTCAAATTAATCAAACCCCCTTGCCGCCCATTGAAAATAAGGATATTTAGAACAAATTAATCAAACACACGTTTGTGGCATCGCCGCATTCAGAAAAGTCTGATCTATCAAAATATAAAAATAATTAACCTTATCAGTACACACCGTAAATGGAAAAAATTAAAAAACGCCAAAAAAGTTTTTTGGGTCGCTGCCATTCCGCCAAAAAGTGATCAAAAAGTCACATCTATCCCAAAATAGTACTAATAAAAACATCATGTTGCCCTGCAAAAAATTAAGATATCACACAGCTCCACCGGATCAAAAATAACGGGTCTTGGAAAATGGCGACACAACTCCAAATGATTTATTTATTTTTTAAACTTCTGATTTCTTTTTCACCACTAAAATAATAAAATAACTGGACATGTTTGCGATCACTGTAATCGTGTTGCTGAGGAGAATCATATTGCATGGTCATTTTTCCACAAAATGTACACCGTAAAAACTATTCCCAAAAAACTTGGAATTTTTTTCCCCGTTTTCAAGTACGCTATGTGGTAAAATGAATGGTGTCATTTAAAAATACTACTCGTCACGCAAAAAACAAGCCCTCATATGTTTATGTGGACATAAAAATTAAAGAGTTATGGCTCTGGGAAAAGGGAGAGGAAAAAAAAACGGAAATCTAAAAAAAAAATTGGCTGCATGGTGAAGGGGTTAAGTCATGAAATACATGAAGAATATGAAATATAAATCTGAAATCCAGAGGTAATAAAATCTATGACAAGATTCTCCAGATAAAATTTTGACCATGGAACTACCGGAACAAGATGATTAGCAGGATTACCAAACTGTCACGAGGTCATGTGCTCTGCCCCATAACCCAGCTAGCCTATGTTCGGAGATGCAGGTGATAGCCACTTCACAAGTTTTCTGGGCCTTCGTATGTCTCTCATATCAATCTTTGGCAACCATCTTTGGGAAAAAAAGAATTCTATTTTATTTAAAAAATACCAATATGACAGCATTGGCATTTGATTTGGCAAAAAAAAAGTCTTTTACAAGCGTTAATACATTAGCTAGGATTGGTATGTCCATTCTTTTGTAGGAAGACTACTAGTATGAGTATCCTTCCTTTGTGAACTATACCCCTAATGAAGGCTCGGGCCGAGATGTGCGTTGTTGGGGCTGGCACCATTCCAGCAGGAGAAGCATATGGGTAAAGATGACTTTGATCTTTGATTCTGTGTTTTATTTCATTTTTTTAATATTGTATATGCAGCCTAATATATTTAAAAACATTATTCAACCTGTACTGTGCATATTCATACTTGTATACCCTATTGTGACGCGGAGTCACTACTCGCGGGCAAGCCGTGACACAGGTAGTCAGGAGGTCTGAGGTCAGATACCAGGAGGGCTCGTAGTGCAGAGGGGTAAGACAAAGGCATGGCCAGGTAAGAGTTTGGGGTCAAATACCAGGAGGGTACTTCAAGACAAGAGAGTTCAGCAAACGGATAGTCAGAGCTCAAGTTCAGGATTAGATACTTAAAAGTCAGAGGGTCAAAAGCAGAAGGGATAATCCACAAGAACAGTCACAACAAATCCAAGGTCAGCAACAAGATCAAAAAGTCAGACACGGCAAGCACAGACACGTAAATGAGCAAAGCTACAATTGACACTGGACTGCACACAGCAACCCAGCTAAATAGCTTGCAAATAATACGATGGGAGGCACCTGAAGAAACTCCCACAGGATAGACCAGATTGAGCAGCAGGGCTTTTGTAATATTGTTATAATAAACTTCTATTCATACTTTCATCCTGGCTACACACATTTCTTTATAGGTTTTTTTCTATATAAATGTATACCATACTGGATACCATGGAGGCACGCAGATCAGACACGTTCTAAATACTGTACCTTCAGTGCATCAATTAAATGAACCTTCTTAGCCAACAGCAGCTGGTACTCCAACTTTGGATGGATCATTTTCAGCGTATGGCCAACAGATTCTTCACTTATATCTACTCAGGAAAACACAGAAAAGGGACTTCAATTACAACCTTACATTATACAGATGTTTTAAATTTTTCAACAATATATTTTAATATTTGTATTAAAGATGCAGAAAAAAAAAAGATTTTTCATCAATATGCCATCAGTAAGTCTGTTTCAAACATCAGTACGGCTTGTGTTTTATACATTAATAATTAAAAATAATAACATAGTAACATAGTTAGTAAGGCCGAAAAAAGACATTTGTCCATCCAATTCAGCCTATATTCCATCATAATAAATCCCCAGATCTACGTCCTTCTACAGAACCTAATAATTGTATGATACAATATTGTTCTGCTCCAGGAAGACATCCAGGCCTCTCTTGAACCCCTCGACTGAGTTTGCCACCACCACCTCCTCAGGCAAGCAATTCCAGATTCTCACTGCCCTAACAGTAAAGAATCCTCTTCTATGTTGGTGGATAAACCTTCTCTCCTCCAGACGCAAAGAATGCCCCCTTGTGCCCGTCACCTTCCTTGGTATAAACAGATCCTCAGCGAGATATTTGTATTGTCCCCTTATATACTTCTACATGGTTATTAGATCGCCCCTCAGTCGTCTTTTTTCTAGACTAAATAATCCTAATTTCGCTAATCTATCTGGGTATTGTAGTTCTCCCATCCCCTTTATTAATTTTGTTGCCCTTCCTTGTACTCTCTCTAGTTCCATTATATCCTTCCTGAGCACCGGTGCCCAAAACTGGACACAGTACTCCATGTGAGGTCTAACTAGGGATTTGTACAGAGGCAGTATAATGCTCTCATCATGTGTATCCAGACCTCTTTTAATGCACCCCATGATCCTGTTTGCCTTGGCAGCTGCTGCCTGGCACTGGCTGCTCCAGGTAAGTTTATCATTAACTAGGATCC
Organism: Ranitomeya imitator; assembly: GCF_032444005.1. Classification (NCBI taxonomy): domain Eukaryota; kingdom Metazoa; phylum Chordata; class Amphibia; order Anura; family Dendrobatidae; genus Ranitomeya; species Ranitomeya imitator. The sequence goes on from NC_091282.1 coordinate 981,888,112, forward strand.
CCAAGTCCTTCTCCCTGCCAGATTTACCCAGTGGTTTCCCGTTCAGTGTGTAATGGTGATATTGATTCCCTCTTCCCATGTGTATAACCTTACATTTATCATTGTTAAACCTCATCTGCCACCTTTCAGCCCAAGTTTCCAACTTATCCAGATCCATCTGTAGCAGAATACTATCTTCTCTTGCATTAACTGCTTTACATAGTTTTATATCATCTGCAAATATCGATATTTTACTGTGTAAACCTTCTACCAGATCATTAATGAATATGTTGAAGAGAACAGGTCCCACTACCGACCCCTGTGGTACCCCACTGGTCACAGCGACCCAGTTAGAGACTATTCCATTTATAACCACCCTCTGCTTTCTATCACTAAGCCAGTTACTAACCCATTTACACACATTTTCCCCCAGACCAAGCATTCTCTGCAAGGCAAAAATTCAGTTTTCTATATTAGCAGCTGCAATGGATCCATTACGAACAAATGCTATCCGCATGGCATCTGTTTTTTATGCACCGTTTGTGTTTAATGGGCGAACCTGATCCGAAAAAATGGATCATACTGCATGCTAAGATTTTCTACATGCATTGTTATGAATAACTCCTTCACTTCAATTAATCTGTAAGTTTATTTGGTACACAGACTGTAAATACGCTTCTCTGAATGAGCAGTAAGAGGCAGCATTGGGAACAGGCCTGGATATTACCATATGATATATTAAGATTGATTTTTCTTTTAGTGGCTTCTTTAGATAAGACGTCTTTTAGAATTGAAATTGTGGAGATATTGTCCGACTTGAAAACTCCTTCTCCTTTTCTGCAGAAAATAATTAAAACATTGACGTTACCAAAACCGAAATACATTACTACACTTCACAGCAGTCAACAAAACATTCAAACACCAAAACATGGAGTAAAAACACCATTAATAAATTAATGATATCTATGATATCCATCTATCTAATATATATTATATATATATATATATATATATATATATATATATATATATATATATATATATATATATATATATATATATATAGAGCACCCCTAGGGGTATTTGCCACAAAAATAGTTACTGACAATAAATACAAATACTAAGATAGCGATACTGCACTACCACCTCTGGCCAGAAGGGGGAGCTCCAGAGACTTCCCTTGATCCATTCTGGTCTGAGAGAAGAAATGGCAGTTGGGCCAAGGAGCTGAAAGTGAGAGGTCATACAGTTGAATCTCTAACAGCCCTGTGACTGTTTTCAGGCCTAAATCACCGGCCTGAGGAGAAGAGGGATAGAGAAAAAGGACATTGTGAGAACCGGGTAGCATTAATCACTACCCAGAACAGGCGCAAAGACGGATACCGGATCCGTGGCTGTATTCATTACATATAATACAGCAACCGGAAAAACGTGACGTGATATCAGCTTCACTAGGGCCGGACGCAGCAACAGACACAGAGTTCAGCGGTACTACCGGAGGGGGTAAGCCGATAAAAGGACTCGGGTTGCCCGTCGAACCAGGACCCGGAGGGGACAGATTGGGCCGGCAGCCAGTTCACATACAGCAGCAGGGCCACACAGAAATTGCGTACAATAAGAGGCGAAGACCCCGGCAGGGTCAAAGTAACTCAGAGTTCCCATACAGACTCCGGTGACAGGACTGGTTGTAAATCCCTTTATGTTAAAGTAAACTGGTTAAACGTTTCAGTGCCTCAGTCTTTCATTTAGACAATAGCCATCTATCCAGGATCGGGATCGTCACCGCTGGGAGAACCTGCTGCTGATCAAGTAAGTGCCTGTCCCCTCACGATACCCCTTACACTGTGCATTGCCTGAGGCCACAGCACCGGGTCAAGCCACCCGTGACATCCCCCTCAAGAGACAGACCCCATTGGCCGGTGCTGGGTATCCCGGTCTCCTGGGCGTCACATATATATATATACAGAGCTATTCGAATATGGCCACAGATGCTAAGATGTGCGGGGCCATAAGTATTATACATAGTTCTCAGCCATTGCGAAACGCGCGTTGGGGCGCATGGTTACAGATGGACATTACTATGGGTGAGAACTATGTATAATACTTATGGCCCCGCAGTGTTTTGGTGGGGAGTTCTATGTGACAGGTCACTGACCGGAGAACTGGGAGAAATCTACATGCCATTATAGTACTACTTACCATTATGACACTCAGGATTTGGCCATCCCTATATTCTTAAAGAATATGCACTGGCACTTTAGTTAGAATCAATTTTTAGAGTGGGGATATTGTTTATAATCATGTATTACCTTTTACCATGATTTTGTCTTGTCTGTAGCAATTTGTTTTACATCTTGGCATCTGTGGCCATATTCCAAAAGCTGTGTTTATATATATACTAGATGAAGAGCGCGGCGTTGCCTGGGCATAGTAAATATCTGTAGTTAGTTATAGCACCTCACTTCTCTTATTTTCCCATCACGCCTCTCATTTTCCCCCTCACATCTCTCATTTTCTCCCTTACACCTCTCATTCTCCCCCTCACTCCTTTCATTCCCCCCTAACACTTGTCATTTCAACCTCACATCTGTCATTTTCCGATCACTCCACTATTTTCCCTCACTCCTCTCATTTTGCACTCACACCTTTTCATTTTCACCTCACACCTCTCATTTTCCCCTCAGTATATACAGGTTTGTCATCTACCTTATATATAGTATACACCTGTATGTCATCTCCTGTATATAGAATATACCTGTATGTCATCTCCCCTGTAAATAGTATATACCTGCTGTATGTCATCTCCTCCTCTATATACCCATGTGTCATCTTCTCCTGTATATAGTATATACCTGTATGTCATCTCCTCCTGTATATAGTATATACGTGTGTCATCTCCTCCTGTATATAGTATATACCTGTAAGTCATCTCAAAGCAAAAGAGGGGAGAAGCCAGCGATGCCTAAGGTTAAAACGCAATACATAAAGTGAAAATGCACATATTAATTTCTAACTGTATTTTCAAAATGATGGTGGTGCTGGATGGGCAGTGTGGAGGTTGGACTCGAAATGTTCATGCCTGGACCTGGTCAACCTTTATCCTCGCTTGCCCCTTCTGGCGCCATGGGAGTGATTCAGTTACGCTCCAGGTACAGCTTGCATTTAATGTGGTCTTGCTTTTAATCCATTTAGGAGGCCTTTAAAGCACAGCGAATATAAAAAACGTAGAGTAGGACTGCCCCAATATGAGAATGCCGTGAAGTGGCGGGGTGGCTCAAAGAATTGATCAATTGTTTGCTAAATGTCTCATTTTGAAAATACAGTTAGAAATCAATATGTGCATTTGCACTTTATGTATTGCGTCTTAACCATAGGCAGCGCTGGCTTCTCCCCTCTTTTGCGGTGTGTCATCTCCTCCTGTATATAGTATATACCTGTGTGTCATCTCTCCTGTATATAGTATATATCTGCATGTCACCTCCTCCTGTATTAGACCGCGTTCACACGTTATTTGGTCAGTATTTTTACCTCAGTATTTGTAAGCTAAATTGGCAGCCTGATAAATCCCCAGCCAACAGGAAGCCCTCCCCCCTGGCAGTATATATTAGCTCACACATACACATAATAGACAGGTCATGTGACTGACAGCTGCCGTATTTCCTATATGGTACAGTTGTTGCTCTTGTAGTTTGTCTGCTTATTAATCAGATTTTTATTTTTGAAGGATAATACCAGACTTGTGTGTGTTTTAGGGCGAGTTTCATGTGTCAAGTTGTGTGTGTTGAGTTGCGTGTGGCGAGATGCATGTAGCGACTTTTGTGAGATGAGTTTTGTGTGGCGACATGCGTGTCCAAGGCAGGTCTCTGGCGGCTTCTTCCTGCCTTCTCACTCTGTAGGAGTCATGGGGATCTAATGCCCATTTGCAACGAGCAGTTGTGTTCCCGAAAACATCTGAATATTGGTTTGATTATTTCGCAAACAAAAAACCCTATAGACATGAGTATAATAAGAGCTCGTGCACATGACTGTAGTTTCAGTCAGAGTGCTGTCCGTGAAAAAAAAAAAAAAAAAACAATCGGACAGCAGTTGGACCAATGTTGGCTGTACAAATAAGCGATTTTTTTCACTAACCAAATCTAATATGACCACTGACGTCATCGAGGTTACTGCAGGTCACTGAGGCTACATTCCAAGAAGTTCCCCGAGAGTATTGACGTGACATCCATGACGTCACCACTTGGCACTGACACTCATTCACCAGTGGTTCTCAGCCTGGACGGTGCCAAGATGCGCATCCTGGCACCGTCCAGGTTGAAAACGGTTTCTCCCCAGACATGGAGTACAGTGTGGGACAGAACACTGCCGCCGCCTGCTCTCACTGTTAACAGTTGAATACAACTCTCAACATACTCGATCAGCACTAGCAGGGGAGAATGATGAGAGCTGTCTTCAGTAGCCAGCGCCAGGGAACAGCATGAACAGTGTTGTGAATTCAGCTTTTGGGCTCCCTCCGGTGGTTGTAGAGGGTAATGCAGTTGTGCCTGGACTGCAGGAGTGGACAGGTGTATCTACTAATTGCAAAACTGACTGGGGTATATAGCTTTGCAGGATCCTTTAGTCAGTGCCAGTTGTCCATTGTTCTGGAAGGATTCACTTCCCTGCTGGTCCCTCCAGTTTGCTGTGCTTTTCTACTAAGATAAGTCCTGCTTGGTTTTTTCTGTCCACCTGCAGTGGACTTTATAGCTCTGTGCATTTTTCATGTTTTTGTTTTGTCCAGCTTAGTCTGTGAAGGATTTTTTGCAGCCTAGATATTTCTCTGGAGATGCAGATATACCCCCCATATCTTTAGTCAGATGTGGTGATCCGTATTTTCTGCGGTGGATATTTTCTAGTGTTTTTGTACTGACCGCATAGTACTCTGTTCTTTCTTTCTTTAGCAACTTTTTGTGTCGAGTTGCATGTGACAGGTTAGTGTAGCAAGTTGTGTGCAAGTTTTGCACGTGGCCAGTTTTATGTGTGGTGCTTTGAGTATGTGCAAGTTTTGTGTGAGGCAACTTTTGCATGTGTTGCAACTTTTGTGCATGTGGCAATTTTTCCGCGTGTGGCGAGTTTTCCATGAGGTGAGTCTTGCACGTGTGGCGAGTTTTGCATGAGCCTAGTTTTGCATTAGCCTAGTTTTGCATGTGGCGAGTTTTGCGCATAGCGAGTTTTGGGCGGCGACTTTTGTGTTTCGACTTTTATGTGGCGAGGTTGGTGTATGTGTGGTGAAATGTGTGCTGAGGGTGATATATGTATTCAAGCACGTTGTAGTGTGTGGCACATTTTGTGTGTGTGTTCATATCCTTGTGTGTGGCGAGTATCCCATGTCGGGGCCCCACCTTAGCAACTGTACGGTATATACTCTTTGGCGCCGTCGCACTAGCAGTATTTGGTCAGTATTTTACCTCAGTATTTGTAAGCCAAAACCAGGAGTGGGTGATAAATGCAGAAGTGGTGCATATGTTTCTATTATACTTTTCCTCTAATTTTCCACTCCTGGTTTTGGCTTACACATACTGATTTAAAATACTGACCAAATACTGATAGTGTGACGGCAGCCTTTAAGTCCCCCTTGTTCACATCTGGCAGCTGTCAATTTGCCTCAAACACTTTTACTTTCACTTTTTACCCATTATGTAGATAGGGGCAAAATTGTTTGGTGAATTGGAACGCGTGGGGTTAAAATTTCACCTCACAACATAGCCTATGACGCTCTCGGGGTCCAGACGTGTGACTGTGCAAAATTTTGTGGCTGTAGCTGCGACGGTGCAGATGCCAATCCCGGACATACACACATACACATTCAGCTTTATATATTAGACTAGCTGAAGAGCCCGGCGTTGCCTGGGCATAGTAAATATCTGTGGTTAGTTATAGCACGTCACTTCTCTTATTTTCCCATCACGCCTCTCATTTTCCCAATCACATCTTTAATTTTCCCCCTCACATCTCTCATTTTCTCCCTCACACCTCTCATTTTCTCCCTCACTCCTCTCATTCCCCCCTAACACGTCATTTCGACCTCACATCTGTCATTTTCCGATCACTACACTATTTTCCCTCACTCCTCTCATTTTGCACTCACACCTTTTCATTTTCACCTCACACCTCTCATTTTCACCTCAGTATATACATGTTTGTCATCTCCCTTATATATAGTATACACCTGTATATCATCTCCTGTATATAGTATATACCTGTATGTCATCTCCCCTGTATATAGTATATACCTGCTGTGTGTCATCTCCCCTGTATATAGTATATACCTGTATGTCATCTCCTCCTATATATAGTATATACCTGTATGTCATCTCCTTCTATATATAGTATATACCTGTATGTCATCTCCTCCTGTATATAGTATATACCTGTGTGTCATCTCCCCTGCATATAGTATATATCTGTGTGTCATCTCCTCCTGTATATAGTATATACCTGTAGGTAATCTGCTCCTGTATATAGTATATACCTGTGTGTCATCTCCTCCTGTATATAGTATATACCTGTATGTCATCTCCTCCTGTATATAGTATGTACCTGTATGTCATCTCCTCCTCTATATAGTATATACCTGTGTCATCTCTCCTGTATATAGTATATATCTGTGTGTCATCTCCCCTGTATATAGTATATACCTGTGTGATCTCCTGTATTAGACCTCATTAACACGTTATTTGCTCAGTATTTTTACCTCAGTATTTGTAAGATAAATTGGCAGCCTGATAAATCCCCAGCCAACAGGAAGCCCTCCCCCTGGCAGTATATATTAGCTCACACATACACATAATAGACAGGTCATGTGACTGACAGCTGCCGTATTTCCTATATGGTACATTTGTTGCTCTTGTAGTTTGTCTGCTTATTAATCAGATTTTTATTTTTGAAGGCTAATACCAGACTTGTGTGTGTTTTAGGGCGAGTTTCGTTTGTCAAGTTGTGTGTGTTGAGTTGTGTGTGGCGACATGCATGTAGCGACTTTTGTGAGCTGAGTTTTGTGTGGCAACATGCGTGTAGCAACTTTTTGTGTGTCGAGTTGCATGTGACAGGTTAGTGTAGCAAGTTGTGTGCAGCAAGTTTTGCGCATGGCGAGTTTTGCGCGTGGCGAGTTTTATATCTGGTGCCTTTTGAGTATGTGCAAGTTTTGTGTGAGGCAACTTTTGCATGTGTTGCAAATTTTGTGCATGTGGCAATTTTTCCGCGTGTGCAAGTTTTGCGTGTGGTGAGTTTTCCATGAGGTGAGTTTTGCGTGAGCCTAGTTTTTGCATGTGGCGAGTTTTGCGCGTGGCGAGTTTTGAGCGGCGACTTTTGTGTTTCGACTTTTATGTGGCGAAGTTGGTGTATGTGTGGTGAAATGTGTGCTGAGGGTGGTCTATGTGTTCAAGCAGGTGGTAGTGTGTGGCGCATTTTGTGTGTGTGTTCATATCCCCGTGTGTGGTGAGTATCCCATGTCGGGGCCCCACCTTAGCAACTGATCGGTATATATTATTATTATTATTATACATTTTTATAGCGCCATTTATTCCATGGCGCTTTACATGTGAATACGGGGCAAATATAGACAAATACATTAAACATGAGCAGATAACAAGGCACACGAGTACATATACTCTTTTGCGCCATCGCTCTCATTCTTTAAGTCCCCCTTGTTCACATCTGGCAGCTGTCAATTTGCCTCCAACACTTTTCCTTTCACTTTTCCCCATTATGTAGATAGGGGAAAAATAGTTTGGTGAATTGGAAAGCGCGGGGTTAAAATTTCACCTCACAACATAGTCTATGACGCTCTCAGGGTCCAGACGTGTGACTGTGCAAAATTTTGTTTCTGTAGCTGCAACGCCTCAAACACTTTTCCTTTCACTTTTTTCCCCATTATGTAGATAGGGGCAAAATTGTTTGGTGAATTGGAAAGCGCGGGGTTAAAATTTCACCTCACAACGTAGCCTATGACGCTCTCAGGGTCCAGACGTGTGACTGTGCAAAATTTTGTTTCTGTAGCTGCGACGGTGCAGATGCCAATCCCGGACATACACACATACACACATACACACACACACACACACACACATTCAGCTTTATATAGTAGACTAGCTGAAGAGCCCGGCGTTGCCTGGGCATAGTAAATATCTGTGGTTAGTTATAGCACGTCACTTCTCTTATTTTCCCATCACGCCTCTCATTTTCCCAATCACATCTTTAATTTTCCCCCTCACATCTCTCATTTTCTCCCTCACACCTCTCATTTTCTCCCTCACTCCTCTCATTCCCCCCTAACACGTCATTTCGACCTCACATCTGTCATTTTCCGATCACTACACTATTTTCCCTCACTCCTCTCATTTTGCACTCACACCTTTTCATTTTCACCTCACACCTCTCATTTTCACCTCAGTATATACATGTTTGTCATCTCCCTTATATATAGTATACACCTGTATGTCATCTCCTGTATATAGTATATACCTGTATGTCATCTCCCCTGTATATAGTATATACCTGCTGTGTGTCATCTCCCCTGTATATAGTATATACCTGTATGTCATCTCCTCCTATATATAGTAAATACCTGTATGTCATCTCCTCCTATATATAGTATATACCTGTATGTCATCTCCTCCTGTATATAGTATATACCTGTGTGTCATCTCCCCTGTATATAGTATATATCTGTGTGTCATCTCCTCCTGTATATAGTATATACCTGTGTCATCTTCTATATATAGCATATACCTGTATGTCATCTCCTCCTGTATATAGTATATACCTGTAGGTAATCTGCTCCTGTATATAGTATATACCTGTGTGTCATCTCCTCCTGTATATAGTACATACCTGTATGTCATCTCCTCCTGTATATAGTATGTACCTGTATGTCATCTCCTCCTCTATATAGTATATACCTGTGTGTCACCTCTCCTGTATATAGTATATACCTGTGTGATCTCCTGTATTAGACCTCGTTAACACGTTATTTGCTCAGTATTTTTACCTCAGTATTTGTAAGATAAATTGGCAGCCTGATAAATCCCCAGCCAACAGGAAGCCCTCCCCCTGGCAGTATATATTAGCTCACACATACACATAATAGACAGGTCATGTGACTGACAGCTGCTGTATTTCCTATATGGTACATTTGTTGCTCTTGTAGTTTGTCTGCTTATTAATCAGATTTTTATTTTTGAAGGCTAATACCAGACTTGTGTGTGTTTTAGGGCGAGTTTCGTCTGTCAAGTTGTGTGTGTTGAGTTGTGTGTGGCGACATGCATGTAGCGACTTTTGTGAGATGAGTTTTGTGTGGCAACATGCGTGTAGCAACTTTTTGTGTGTCGAGTTGCATGTGACAGGTTAGTGTAGCAAGTTGTGTGCAGCAAGTTTTGCGCATGGCGAGTTTTGCACGTGGCGAGTTTTATGTCTGGTGCCTTTTGAGTATGTGCAAGTTTTGTGTGAGGCAACTTTTGCATGTGTTGCAAATTTTGTGCATGTGGCAATTTTTCCGCGTGTGCAAGTTTTGCGTGTGGCGAGTTTTCCATGAGGTGAGTTTTGCACTTGTGGCGAGTTTTGCGTGAGCCTAGTTTTTGCATGTGGCGAGTTTTGCGCGTGGTGAGTTTTGAGCGGCGACTTTTGTGTTTCGACTTTTATGTGGCGAGGTTGGTGTATGTGTGGTGAAATGTGTGCTGAGGGTGGAATATGTGTTCAAGCACGTGGTAGTGTGTGGCGCATTTTGTGTGTGTGTTCATATCCCCATGTGTGGTGAGTATCTCATGTCGGGGCCCCACCTTAGCAACTGATCGGTATATACTCTTTGGCGCCATCTGTTATGTTTGCTAATGACAGGTGTTATGAAGGCAATCCAGAAACACAGTGTGCTTAGCGATCAGAGCGCACACAGTGATCTGACAAATACCCAAAAATACAAGAACGAGCTCTGAGACATGGAAACTCTGTAGACTGCACACCTGATCCTATCCTAAACACAACTAAAAGCGGCTGTGGATTGCGCCTAACAACTACCTAGGCAACTCGGCACAGCCTAAGAAACTAGCTAGCCTGAAGATAGAAAAATAGGCCTGACTTGCCCCAGAGAAATTCCCCAAAGGAAAAGGCAGCCCCCCACATATAATGACTGTGAGTAAGATGAAAAGACAAAACGTAGGGATGAAATAGATTCAGCAAAGTGGGGCCCGATATTCTAGGACAGAGTGAGGACACTAAAGCGAACTTTGCAGTCTACAAAAAACCCTAAAGCAAAACCACGCAAAGGGGGCAAAAAAAAACCCACCGTGCCGAACTAACGGCACGGCGGTACACCCTTTGCGTCTCAGAGCTTCCAGCAAAACAAAAGACAAGCTGGACAGAAAAAAAGCAACAAAAAAGCAAAAAGCACTTAGCTATACAGAGCAGCAGGTCACAGGAACAATCAGGAGAAGCTCAGATCCAACACTGAAACATTGACAAGGAGCAAGGATAGCAGCATCAGGCGGAGTTAAGTAATGAAGCAGTTAACGAGCTCACCAGAACACCTGAGGGAGGAAGCTCAGAAGCTGCAGTACCACTTGTGACCACAGGAGTGAATTCAGCCACAGAATTCACAACAGTACCCCCCCCTTGAGGAGGGGTCACCGAACCCTCACCAGAGCCCCCAGGCCGACCAGGATGAGCCGCATGAAAGGCACGAACAAGATCGGAAGCATGAACATCAGAGGCAAAAACCCAGGAATTATCTTCCTGAGCATAACCCTTCCATTTAACCAGATACTGGAGTTTCCGTCTAGAAACACGAGAATCCAAAATCTTCTCCACAATATACTCCAATTCCCCCTCCACCAAAACCGGGGCAGGAGGCTCAACAGATGGAACCATAGGTGCCACGTATCTCCGCAACAACGACCTATGGAATACATTATGTATGGAAAAGGAGTCTGGGAGGGTCAAACGAAAAGACACAGGATTGAGAACCTCAGAAATCCTATACGGACCAATAAAACGAGGTTTAAATTTAGGAGAGGAAACCTTCATAGGAATATGACGAGAAGATAACCAAACCAGATCCCCAACACGAAGTCGGGGACCCACACGGCGTCTGCGATTAGCGAAAAGTTGAGCTTTCTCCTGGGACAAGATCAAATTGTCCACTACCTGAGTCCAGATCTGCTGCAACCTATCCACCACAGAATCCACACCAGGACAGTCCGAAGACTCAACCTGTCCTGAAGAGAAACGAGGATGGAACCCAGAATTGCAAAAAAATGGAGAAACCAAGGTAGCCGAGCTGGCCCGATTATTAAGGGCGAACTCAGCCAACGGCAAAAAGGACACCCAATCATCCTGGTCTGCAGAAACAAAACATCTCAGATATGTTTCCAAGGTCTGATTGGTTCGTTCGGTCTGGCCATTAGTCTGAGGATGGAAAGCCGAGGAAAAGGATAGGTCAATGCCCATCCTACCACAAAAGGCTCGCCAAAACCTTGAAACAAACTGGGAACCTCTGTCAGAAACAATATTCTCAGGAATGCCATGCAACCGAACCACATGCTGAAAGAACAAAGGTACCAAATCAGAGGAGGAAGGCAATTTAGCCAAGGGCACCAGATGGACCATTTTAGAAAAGCGATCACAGACCACCCAAATGACTGACATCTTTTGAGAAACGGGAAGGTCAGAAATGAAATCCATCGAAATATGTGTCCAAGGCCTCTTTGGGACCGGCAAGGGCAAAAGCAACCCACTGGCAAGAGAACAGCAGGGCTTAGCCCTAGCACAAATCCCACAGGACTGCACAAAAGTACGTACATCCCGTGACAGAGATGGCCACCAGAAGGATCTAGCCACTAACTCTCTGGTACCAAAGATTCCAGGATGACCAGCCAACACCGAACAATGAAGTTCAGAGATAAGTTTATTAGTCCACCTATCAGGGACGAACAGTTTCTCTGCTGGACAACGATCAGGTTTATTCGCCTGAAATTTTTGCAGCACCCGCCGCAAATCAGGGGAGATGGCAGACACAATGACTCCTTCCTTGAGGATACCCGCTGGCTCAGATAAACCCGGAGAGTCGGGCACAAAACTCCTAGACAGAGCATCCGCCTTCACATTTTTAGAGCCCGGAAGGTACGAAATCACAAAGTCGAAGCGGGCAAAAAATAACGACCAACGGGCCTGTCTAGGATTCAAGCGCTTGGCAGACTCGAGATAAGTCAAGTTCTTATGATCAGTCAATACCACCACGCGATGCTTAGCTCCTTCAAGCCAATGACGCCACTCCTCGAATGCCCACTTCATGGCCAGCAACTCTCGATTGCCCACATCATAATTACGCTCAGCGGGCGAAAACTTCCTGGAAAAGAAAGCACATGGTTTCATCACTGAGCAATCAGAACCTCTCTGTGACAAAACCGCCCCTGCTCCAATCTCAGAAGCATCAACCTCGACCTGGAACGGAAGAGAAACATCTGGCTGACAACACAGGGGCAGAACAAAAACGACGCTTCAACTCCTGAAAAGCTTCCACAGCAGCAGAAGACCAATTAACCAAATCAGCACCCTTCTTGGTCAAATCGGTCAATGGTTTGGCAATGCTAGAAAAATTACAGATGAAGCGACGATAAAAATTAGCAAAGCCCAGGAACTTTTGCAGACTTTTCAGAGATGTCGGCTGAATCCAATCCTGGATGGCTTGGACCTTAACTGGATCCATCTCGATAGTAGAAGGGGTAAAGATGAACCCCAAAAATGAAACTTTCTGCACACCGAAGAGACACTTTGATCCCTTCACAAACAAAGAGTTAGCACGCAGGACCTGAAAAACCATTCTGACCTGCTTCACATGAGACTCCCAATCATCTGAGAAGATCAAAATGTCATCCAAGTAAACAATCAGGAATTTATCCAGATACTCACGGAAGATGTCATGCATAAAAGACTGAAACACAGATGGAGCATTGGCAAGTCCGAACGGCATCACTAGATACTCAAAATGACCCTCGGGCGTATTGAATGCAGTTTTCCATTCATCTCCTTGCCTGATTCTCACCAGATTATACGCACCACGAAGATCTATCTTAGTGAACCAACTAGCCCCCTTAATCCGAGCAAACAAGTCAGATAACAATGGCAAGGGATACTGAAATTTAACAGTGATCTTATTAAGAAGGCGGTAATCAATACACGGTCTCAGCGAACCATCCTTCTTGGCTACAAAGAAGAACCCTGCTCCCAGTGGTGATGACGATGGGCGAATATGTCCCTTCTCCAGGGATTCCTTCACATAACTGCGCATAGCGGCGTGTTCGGGCACGGATAAATTAAATAATCGACCTTTAGGGAATTTACTACCAGGAATCAAATTGATAGCACAATCACAATCCCTATGCGGAGGTAGAGCATCGGACTTGGGCTCTTCAAATACATCCTGATAATCAGACAAGAACTCTGGGACCTCAGAAGGGGTGGATGACGAAATCGACAAATGGAACATCACCATGTACCCCCTGACAACCCCAGCTGGATACCGACATGGAATTCCAATCCAATACTGGATTATGGGTTTGTAGCCATGGCAACCCCAACACGACCACATCATGCAGATTATGCAACACCAGAAAGCGAATAACTTCCTGATGTGCAGGAGCCATGCACATAGTCAGCTGGGCCCAGTATTGAGGTTTATTCTTGGCCAAAGGTGTAGCATCAATTCCTCTCAATGGAATAGGACACCGCAAAGGCTCCAAGAAAAACCCACAACGTTTAGCATAATCCAAATCCATCAGTTTCAGGGCAGCGCCCGAATCCACAAACGCCATGACAGAAAACGACGACAAAGAGCATATCAAGGTAATGGACAGAAGGAATTTGGACTGTACAGTACCAATGACGGCAGACCTAGCGGACCGCTTAGTGCGCTTAGGACAATCAGAAATAGCATGAGTGGAATCACCACAGTAGAAACACAGACCATTCAGACGTCTGTATTCCTGCCGTTCAACTCTAGTCATAGTCCTATCGCACTGCATAGGCTCAGGTTTAACCTCAGGCAGTACCGCCAAATGGTGCACAGATTTACGCTCGCGCAAGCGTCGACCGATCTGAATGGCCAAAGACAAAGACTCATTCAAACCAGCAGGCATAGGAAATCCCACCATGACATCCTTAAGAGCCTCAGAGAGACCCTTTCTGAACAAAGCTGCCAGCGCAGATTCATTCCACTGAGTGAGTACTGACCATTTCCTAAATTTCTGACAATATACTTCTATATCATCCTGACCCTGGCACAAAGCCAGCAAATTTTTCTCAGCCTGATCCACTGAATTAGGCTCATCGTACAGCAATCCGAGCGCCAGGAAAAACGCATCGACACTACTCAATGCAGGGTCTCCTGGCGCAAGAGAAAATGCCCAGTCTTGAGGGTCGCCGCGCAAAAAAGAAATAATAATCAAAACCTGTTGAATAGGATTACCAGAAGAATGAGGTTTCAAGGCCAGAAATAGCTTACAATTATTTTTGAAACTTAGAAACTTAGTTCTATCTCCAAAAAACAAATCAGGAATAGGAATTCTTGGTTCTAACATAGATTTCTGATCAATAGTATCTTGAATTTTTTGTACATTTATAACGAGATTATCCATTGAAGAGCACAGACCCTGAATATCCATGTCCACACCTGTGTCCAGAATCACCCAAATGTCTAGGGGAAAAAAAAAAGTGAACACAGAGCAGAAAAAAAAAAAAAAAATGATGTCAGAACTTTTTCTTTCCCTCTATTGAGAATCATTAGTTTGGCTCCTTGTACTGTTATGTTTGCTAATGACAGGTGTTATGAAGGCAATCCAGAAACACAGTGTGCTTAGCGATCAGAGCGCACACAGTGATCTGACAAATACCCAAAAATACAAGAACGAGCTCTGAGACGTGGAAACTCTGTAGACTGCACACCTGATCCTATCCTAAACACAACTAAAAGCGGCTGTGGATTGCGCCTAACAACTACCTAGGCAACTCGGCACAGCCTAAGAAACTAGCTAGCCTGAAGATAGAAAAATAGGCCTGACTTGCCCCAGAGAAATTCCCCAAAGGAAAAGGCAGCCCCCCACATATAATGACTGTGAGTAAGATGAAAAGACAAAACGTAGGGATGAAATAGATTCAGCAAAGTGGGGCCCGATATTCTAGGACAGAGCGAGGACAGTAAAGCGAACTTTGCAGTCTACAAAAAACCCTAAAGCAAAACCACGCAAAGGGGGCAAAAAAAACCCACCGTGCCGAACTAACGGCACGGCGGTACACCCTTTGCGTCTCAGAGCTTCCAGCAAAACAAAAGACAAGCTGGACAGAAAAAAAGCAACAAAAAAGCAAAAAGCACTTAGCTATACAGAGCAGCAGGTCACAGGAACAATCAGGAGAAGCTCAGATCCAACACTGAAACATTGACAAGGAGCAAGGATAGCAGCATCAGGCGGAGTTAAGTAATGAAGCAGTTAACGAGCTCACCAGAACACCTGAGGGAGGAAGCTCAGAAGCTGCAGTACCACTTGTGACCACAGGAGTGAATTCAGCCACAGAATTCACAACAGCCATCGCTCTCATTCTTTAAGTCCCCCTTGTTCACATCTGGCAGCTGTCAATTTGCCTCCAACACTTTTCCTTTCACTTTTCCCCATTATGTAGATAGGGGAAAAATAGTTTGGTGAATTGGAAAGCGCGGGGTTAAAATTTCACCTCACAACGTAGCCTATGACGCTCTCAGGGTCCAGACGTGTGACTGTGCAAAATTTTGTTGCTGTAGCTGCGACGCTTCCAACACTTTTCCTTTCACTTTTTTCCCCATTATGTAGATAGGGGCAAAATTGTTTGGTGAATTGGAACGCGCGGGGTTAAAATTTCACCTCACAATGTAGCCTATGACGCTCTCAGGGTCCAGACGTGTGACTGTGCAAAATTTTGTGGCTGTAGCTGCGACGCTTCCAACACTTTTCCTTTCACTTTTTTCCCCATTATGTAGATAGGGGCAAAATTGTTTGGCGAATTGGAAAGCGCGGGGTTAAAATTTCACCTCACAACGTAGCCTATGACGCTCTCGGGGTCCAGACGTGTGACTGTGCAAAATTTTGTGGCTGTAGCTTCGATGCCTCGAACACTTTTCCTTTCACCTTTTTCCCCATTATGTAGATGGGGGCAAAATTGTTTGGTGAATTGGAACGCGCGGGGTTAAAATTTCGCCTCACAATATAGCCTATGACGCTCTCGGGGTCCAGACGTGTGACTGTGCAAAATTTTGTGGCTGTAGCTGCGACGGTGCAGATGCCAATCCCGGACATACACACACACATTCAGCTTTATATAGTAGATATCATTAATTTATTGTTTGTTGTTTTTACTTATTTTGCTATTAAAGAATATAACATTTTATTCTATTAAAAAAAAAAACTTTTTGGGTCTTTTGGTGGTGCTCCATGTTTTGGTGTTTGAATGTTGTCTGCGAGCTCCACAGGGTTATACCCATACATACACGGGTTGTATTTCTGATGATGATATCTGTATTTGAGATTCTGTTATTTAGTCAACAAAACATGTAGGAACCCTACAACTGTTACACTGCAGTCCCACAAACTAATATGAAGATACTGTGTGGGTCTGCAAGAAATAGTTACCTGTATGAACACTCAAGTAATGTATCCAGGAAAGTATTCTGAAAGTAGAAAACAACATCTTCCCCAGCTGGAGGCTTCTCAGGGACCTCGGGCAGACAGAACACCATCCATGAATGGATCTCAGCAAAGCTGAACTGGCCTGTGAGGCTCAATATATTCATAGGCCTGCGAAAAAGGATACGTTGTATCTACACTTGATTAATAAAATGGACTATTGAAATCATTTAACCAAATATTGGTCTGAGATGTCAAGCATGTACAGTATGTTCTAAACAGATACATGTTTTTCACACTTTGTTACATGGGTTCACGTAGTCATTCCATGATTAGCCGTATCTGTAATTTATTAAACTTTTGATATGGCAAAACCCAATATATATGGGGCTCTGGGTGTTGACATATAAACCTTTTGTTTGAAGGAAAGAAGAAAACGGAACCAGAAGTGCTTAGTGCCAATAAAGTACAGGGTATATATATATATATATATATATATATATATATATATATATATATATATATATATATATATATGAAAAATTCTGTCCCCCGGTTTAATGTTTAGTAGTGGTCTCCAGTTTTCGATTCCCACCAAAGAATTATGAAGTTATATATTACAGGATGGTAAATAGAATAGTACTAGATATAAGTTATACATAAATGCGATATGAATATTACACCATATTTTCCCCTATCGTCATCAATGTACCTGTTTTGATCGAAGACATGACTCCTCTGATGAAGAGACAAGGGTTTAATTTGGTATTGACGAACTTGGCATGTTTTCGGTTGGATTCTAGGTGTTACATAGGCCTGTAATGTTCCATACTGTCCTTCTATTGAGCGAATCTGTATGAATACAGAAATGACAAGTTATATAGGCAAGCTTCACAAATAATAGCAATTCACGAAATAGAAACATTGGTTACACTAAAGCAAAAACAACAAGAACTTGTGAATTGTACATGTTCTTGTTCTTTTAGTGTGAGCAGCAGCTTGTGCTCAAGAGCAGATCTTCCCGCTGTGAATGATATAACAACGTGGTTCCTATGGTTCGTCATTTTGGAGGTTAATTCTTCCATGTTATTTCCTCTTTCCTACTCTGAAGCATGTCTCCTTCTCTGTGCATGCAGTCTAATAATTACATCCCACTGCCTTGTATTAGAAGAGATATAGTATTAGCACACTGAGGCCAAGAAGACATTTGTGACCGGCTACATACATTCTCCAGATGGCAGGCATTATTCTCGCCATCAAATACATTTTAGAAAATAATGGTGACTTTAGACAGAATGCTGATTTTTAGCTTCAAAATTACCTTCAGTTCTAGGCGGGTGGTGTTTGCCTGGCAGCGATAGGTGGCAAGGAGGAAATTCCCATTTGGCTGTGTAACAAATGTGATATGTTAGAACATATGTCAGAAAGAAAATGTAATCCTCTCATCTGGAAGACTGTCCTCACCTCACTGTCGCAGCCACTGAAACTCACGACAGCCGAGTTCTTGTCAACATCCAGCAGATCCACGGGGACATCGCTCTGCAAATATCAAGAGCATCAGTGCTGGAGAAATCAAGAAAATCTAGTACACAGCTCGATAGAAATCGGGAAATCTAAGTACACCGCTAAAACTGTCACTGCACACGATCACATTCAGAGCAACAAGGTAGAAATCCCGGATATGTCTTTTTCATTCGATACACAAAGGTATCTGATACAAAACAGCATGTAAAGACCTGATAGTAGTGCTGGAGAAACATATGACCAAAGGACAGACTAGGCTCTGTGCAAGAGATTACACAAAATGTTTTACATTTACTGTAATGTGTTTTTAACCCCTTAGCCATCACCATAATAGTGTTTTTACCGTGGGTATGAAAAAGTCGGGTCATCAATATCGGATCTGTGGGGGTCCGACATCTGGCTCCCTCACCTATTATCTGCCCATATCCCCGGTGGAGACCGGATGTAATAGGAGCCAACGTGCAGTACCGGGCATTAGCTCCTACACAGTGAACGGAACTGTGCAGTGCAGCTCCATTCAATATGTTAGTAGCCATCAGAGCTAAAAAACGCCCAGAGATGTATTATCTCTCTTCATATGGCTTTATAAGGGCCATCTGCTGCCGAAACGTCGCTTTTTTTCTTTGAGCTATAACTAATAAAGAAGCTTACTGAGAAAGACATTTGGTGCCTGGGATGTTTTTACTTTAGAGATAATAACCACTCATAGGTGGGAGTGCAGGGTGCCCATACACACGCCAGCACACATACACGGGTGCACATATACACAAACACGAGCGCGTGCACACATACACGGGAGTACACATGCACACACACACGCTTGCGCGCGCACGCACGCACACACGCGCACACACTCACACGCACACACACATACACACACAATCACGCATTTTTAAGACAATATAATGGTGACTACCAACCTGTATCAGCACATTGTCAATAGCCATCTGTACCTCCAGGACAAGGCTGTAACTGGCATCGTCTTTGTTGAGTGTAAACTTGTCATTAATGCTGAATACAGGTACAGCGGAGACAGCGGTGGTGGACTGAGACGAGTGCTGGTATCTCTCTCGCTCCTGAACAACTTTATACTGAAGCTGCTCCAATTCAGCCCTGGATATAAACATACGTCCGTGTCATGAGTCGTAGCCTGCCGTATGTTACTATGCTATAGTGTGTGACGCCAGTACTGGTGAAAAGGGAAACCCATCAGTGATGTCCAAAGCAACACGGCAAAGTGGTCTTAGCAATTGTGATGTGTGTAAAGTAATACTGGCAGTACTTTCACCACGGATTGTTGGAGTTTTCCCAGATCTGCTTCAGTTAGTTTGCTCTGTACTTCTAGTTTGAAGCGCATAACATACAGTCATGGAAGATGATGTTTCTATATTATTATTACGATTATAGCAGCTTTGTAACCATAACTATACACATTGAACAGGTCCAATGAGCTACCAGATCTAAATCAGAAAAAAATGTATATTGTGACATTTGGTCAGCAGCTGTGAATACAAAGCTCAGCAGATAGTTTTAGCGGTCCAGTGTGTTGAAGATCTTGGTGTGTGCAGGTTTGTCCATACCACCAAGACTGCGATCCAGCTCACCCACGCTGAAGGAGCCAGCGAATCCTCGGCTTGGGTGAAAGACCACTCCTGATCAGTGGTAGCAATAGGAAAAGATAAGGCTATACAGCTGTTTTTGGATAAAAAAACACACATCTGTATTAATAGATTTGGATGATGATCATTTCTGTAAAGTGCTGTGGAATTATCATGGCGCTATATAATCAGCACATAATAAATAATAAAAACAGAATATCCCCAGGACTGAGAGCTTTTTCTACGTGTTTTGAACTGAATCTCAGTACTTACTCACAAAATGGAGATACAGTACGAAACATGTAGGAAAAGCTCTCACATACATTTTCTTCTATAGTCCTGGAAATGTTCTATTTTTATTCAATTCTAGTGAGAAACATTTTTTTATCCAAAAAATGGCTGGATAAGCCAATCTTCTCCACACCACTGACTGATGGTTGCCGTTTACCTGCCTGTATACACACTGGCTGTTAGTTACTGGGGAGAAAGAGCTGGCATGAAGAATGGTCTCTTCTTGCGGGAGATTATTAAAACAAAAGCAGTCTTTCGATTCATGCTGTCCGAACAACAGGCATCATGAATCAGACACTGGGCGCGGTATTACAGCTGTGTACATTTTAATATGAAATGCTGTTACAGAGAAAACGTACCCTGAAAAGCCAAATGGGGACCATGCGTCTCGGATGACTAGTCCAAGGCAGGTCTCTGGTGGCTTCTTCCTGCCTTCTCACTCTGTAGGAGTCATGGGGATCTAATGCCCATTTGCAACGAGCAGTTGTGTTCACGAAAACATCTGAATATTGGTTTGATTATTTCGCAAACAAAAAACCTTATAGATATGAGTATAATAAGAGCTCGTGTACATGACTGTAGTTTCAGTCAGAGTGCTGTCCATGAAAAAAAAAAAAAAAATCGGACAGCAGTTGGACTAATGTTGGCTGTACAAATAAGCGATTTTTTTCACTAACCAAATCTAATATGACCACTGACGTCATCGAGGTTACTGCAGGTCACTGAGGCTACATTCCAAGAAGTTCCCCGCGAGTATTGACGTGACATCCATGACGTCACCACTTGGCACTGACGCTCATTCACCAGTGGTTCTCAGCCTGGATGGTGCCAAGATGCGCATCCTGGTACCGTCCAGGTTGAAAACGGTTTCTCCCCAGACATGGATTACAGCGTGGGACAGAAGACTACCGCCGCCGGCTCTCACTGTTAACAGTTGAATACAACTCTCAACATGCTCGATCAGCGCTAGCAGGGGAGAATGATGAGAGCTGTCTTCAGTAGCCAGCGCCAGGGAACAGCGTGAACAGTACAGCTGATTCCCAGGTGCCGGTACGTGTGATACTGATGCCGCACACGGTTGCCACACATATTAAACACACATACATATGGACACTGATATTTCAGGTACTGGTTTTTCCAGTACCGGAAATATCAAGATGTGTGAAAGAGCCCGTACACTAATCTAATTTAGACAAATTTCTGAACAATATTTGAGAGAAAAGGGCCTTTTGTGAACATAGAAAAAGTCTTAGAGCTTTGAGTTCATCTCATGAAAAATGGGAGCAAAAACAAAAGTCACCATATACCATCTTAATGAAAACTAGGAGTCCGCTGTATTCTTTCCAAGTTGCTATTAACTAAATGTCACAGTCTCTTATGGCATGTGCACACGTTCAATAGTTGCAGCATAAAAAGATTAACATGGGTCAAATTTGCAGCAAAAATTTTGAAACAACTGACACTGCAGATTAAAATCTGCTGAAAATGGGCAAAGAAAAATAAGTAACATGCCTGAGACTTCAGGAATACCATTCACCTTGCTGGTACTCAGAAATCCTTCATGTTTCGTGACTTATCTACGCAGAAAAAAAACACGACAAAACTGCAACACGTGTAGAGACCCCTACGGTATGTGTGCATGTCAAGTATTTGCTGCGTTTTTGTTTAATTTTTCCTGTTCTGCACAGATCTGTAGTAAAACTGAAGGATTTCCCTATACAGTTTCACATCAGCAGAATGTCAATTCATCAATTCTAATGAATGAGAAACACACACACAAAAAAAAAAAATCACGTGCAAAACCTGCGTTTTCTATGCTGTGTTTCTCCTGCCAACATATCAGTGTTTGCCTCAGATTTTTCTGCTGGAAATACTAAACATGTGCACTTAGCCTTATTGTTTAGTAACATAGCTCGGCGGACCGTTTATATTATACAGATAACCGCTTTAATAATAACAAGATGTAATCATTAATATCAGTCATTTTTATTTATTTACCAGCTCTGACCTTAGAGATGATATTTTGGTCTGCATTTCTTGGCTCATCTTCAGCTCCTCACCTGGACCAACTTCTTTATGAGTCGGTTCTGTCGTAAGTCCAGAAACCCACCCTAACAGACACACACAAAAAATGCGGTTTGCGATCACAGCTACAAAAAAAGGCTCCTTGAAGTTATTACAAATGGCAGTTCTTGTATTGTCAGGCTGAATCAAGTATAAAGTGAACACTCTTTTACAAGTAAAGGTACCGCCACACCCAGCAACTTTGCAAAGAGAACGACAACAATCCGTGACGTTGCAGCGTCCTGGATAGCGATCTTGTGGTATTTGATACGCAGCAGCGATCTGGATCACGCTGTGACATCGCTGGTCGTAGCTAGAAGTCCAGAACTTTATTTCGTCACCAGGTCGGCGTGTATCGTCATGTTTGACATTAAAAGCAACGAACCAGCAACGAGCATAGGGCCCCTAGATGTGTGTTGGATCGGTACACTCCGGCTGTTTGACATGGAGCTAACAACCAGCGAGAACGAGAAGTGAGTCACCGTTACGTCACTGGATCTCTCCTGCATCGTTCTGGTGTTGCTGTGTTTGACGCCTCTACAGCGACCTAAACAGCGACGCTCCAGCGATCTAGTTTAGGTCGGCTCGTTGTCTATATCGCTGCAGCGTCGCTGAGTGTGACGGTACCTTAACACTGCATTCACACATTTGGTACAATGTCCATGGGCTATTTGGTTTTCTCTTGGGGTAATTACACACGGACCAATAGTGTTGAATGGATCTCAGATCTGAGTGCGAGATCCATGATATTCAGAGTCTTAAGGTACCGTCACACTCAGTGACGCTGCAGCGATATAGACAACGAGCCGATCGCTGCAGGGTCGCTGTTTAGGTCGCTGTAGAGACGTCAAACACAGCAACTCCAGAACGATGCAAGAGCGATCCAATGACGTAAAGGCGACTCACTAACCGTTGTAGCTGGTTGTTAGCTCCATGTAAAAACATTGCTGGCATCGTTGCTTTTGATGTCAAACATGATGATACACGCCGACCTGACGACCAAATAAAGTTCTGGCCTTCTAGCTCCGACCAGAGATGGCACAGCGGGATCCAGATCGCTGCTGCGTGTCAAACACAACGAGATCACTATCCAGGACGCTGCAACTTCACGGATCGTTGTCGTTCTCGTTGTAAAGTTGCTGAGTGTGAAGGTACCTTTATTCTCATCGATGTTTGCAGATCAGACTCAGCTATAAAACTCAACAGGGATTCCTAACACCAGTGCAAATCAGAATTGTATCCTTATCTCAAGGATCTGTTGCATAGTGTTACATTTGCATACAAACATCCGACCTTCCAGGGGGCTCTCACTGGCTTTAGGAACAAACATTCCTCTTCTAGTATGCAACTAGGATGACACCAAAAAAAAAAACTAAAAGTCTGTGATTTACTTACTTACTAATCCTGTCTAATTTTTGGACGATGTAAACGTAGACCAGACAGTCTTAAGGTACTGTCACACTAGACGATATCGCTAGCGATCCGTGACGTTGCAGCGTCCTCGCTAGCGATATCGTCCAGTGTGACAGGCAGCAGCGATCAGGCCCCTGCTGGGAGATCGCTGGTCGGGGAAGAAAGTCCAGAACTTTATTTCGTCGCTGGACTCCCCGTAGACATCGCTGAATCGGCGTGTGTGACACCGATTCAGCGATGTCTTTGCTGGTAACCAGGGTAAACATCGGGTAACTAAGCGCAGGGCCGCGCTTAGTAACCCGATGTTTACCCTGGTTACCATCCTAAAAGTAAAAAAAACAAACACTACATACTTACCTACAGCCGTCTGTCCTCCAGCGCTGTGCTCTGCACTCCTCCTGCTCTGGCTGTGAGCGTCGGTCAGCCGGAAAGCAGAGCGGTGACGTCACCGCTCTGCTTTCTGGCTGCCCGGCGCTCACAGCCAGACCAGAGAAGCAGAGCGCCGAGGACAGACAGCAGAAGGTAAGTATGTAGCGTTTGTTTTTTTACTTTTTAGGATGGTAACCAGGGTAAACATCGGGTTACTAAGCGCGGCCCTGCGCTTAGTTACCCGCTGTTTACCCTGGTTACCGGGGACCTCGGGATCGTTGGTCGCTGGAGAGCTGTCTGTGTGACAGCTCTCCAGCGACCAAACAGCGACGCTGCAGCGATCCGGATCGTTGTCGGTATCGCTGCAGCGTCGCTATGTGTGACGGTACCTTTAAGGTACCGTCACACTCAGCAACTTTTGAACGATAACGATCCGTGACGTTGCAGCGTCCTGGATAACGATATTGTTGTGTTTGACATGCAGCAGCGATCTGGATCCTGCTGTGACATCGCTGGTCGGAGCTAAAAGGTCAGAACTTTATTTCGCGATGTGTTCACTGGTAACCAGGGTAAATATCGGGTTACTAAGCGCAGGGCCGCGCTTAGTAACCAGATATTTACCCTGGTTACCATTGTAAATGTAAAAAAAAAACAAAAAACACTACATACTCACATTCCGGTGTCTGTCACATCCCTCACCGTCAGCTTCCCGCACTGACTGTGAGCGCCGGCCGTAAAGCACAGCAGTGACGTCACCGCTGTGCTCTGCTTTACGGCCGGCCGGCGCTCACAGTCAGTGCGGGAAGCTGAAGGCGAGGGACGTGACAGACACCGGAATGTGAGTATGTAGTGTTTTTTTTTTTTTTTTACATTTACAATGGTAACCAGGGTAAATATTGGGTTACTAAGCGCGGCCCTGCACTTAGTAACCCAATGTTTACCCTGGTTACCCGGGGACTTCGGCATCGTTGGTCGCTGGAGAGCTGTCTGTGTGACAGCTCTCCAGCGACCACACAACGACTTTCCAACAATCACGGCCAGGTCGTATTTTTTTGGTCGTGATCGTTGGAAAGTTGATCAGTGTGAAGGTACCTTTAGAATGCACCATATTTATCACCGTGGCTCATGCTGGACGATTAATGTAATGCTTCCTTAAACCTCATTCAGTCAATAATATTTCTTGTATGCAAAAAAAGTCAGAGCTTCATCAGCGTTTGGTCAGTGTGTCATTTTTTACCATCCGTGTTTGGTCAGTGTGTCAGTTTTTATCACCAGTGTTTCCTCAGTGTTTTTCACATATGAAAAAAATAAAAAAATAAATTACAATGTTTCTCCAGTGTTAATTTCATAAAGCATATTAAAGGCATCTGAGTGCTTTCCACGATTTTCATGGACCCGTAAACTTGCATTGGTAATGCGGATCAGAAATGGTCAGGTATCCGTAATTTTTTTAAATTTTCTTACAGACACATGGTTCACAGACACCGACGTGATCAGCTCTATAATATATATTGGGTACATATGCGATCCATGAACACAAAAAGAAAAACTATGTGAAAAACAATCTGGAGGAGGATTCTGATTGTGTAGTCTCCTATTAGTTGACTTACCTCGCACGAGTCTCTCGCATTAAAGGGAACCTGTCACTCCCAAAATCGATGGTGAGGTAAGCCCACCAGCATCAGGGGTTTATCTACCGCATTCTGTAATGCTGTAGATAAGCCCCTGATGTATCCTGAAAGAGGAGAAAAAGATATTAGATTATACTCACCCAGGGGCGGTCCCGCTGCGGTCCGGTCAAATGGGTGTCTCAGGTCCGCTCCGGCGCCTCCTATCTTCATTCCATGACGTCCCCTTCTGGTCTTCACGCCGCGGCTCCGGTGCAGGCGTACTTTGCTCTGTCCTGTTGAGGGCAGAGCAAAGTACTGCAGTGTGCAGGCGCCGGGAAAGGTCAGAGAGGCCCAGCACCTGCGCACTGCAGTACTTTGCTCTGCCCAAGTACGCTTGCGCCGGAGCCGTTGCTGAAGATCAGAAGAGGACGTCTTGGAATGAAGATGGGAGGCGCTCTTCCGGACCTGAGACACCCATTGGAGCAGGACCGCCCCTGGGTGAGTATAATCCAACCTCTTTTTCTCCTCTTTCAGGTAATATCGGCGGCTTATCTACAGCATTACAGAATGCTGTAGATAAGCCCCTGATGATGGTGAGCTTACCTCACCATCGATTTTGGGGGTGACAGGTTCCCTATAATATCCAGCACTGCCGCTGGCACTTGGGACCGGAGTGTGCGGCTGCATGTATTTCTATGCATCTGAACGCTCCGGTCCTGAGAGCCGGTGGCAGTGCCGGGTATTGATACGAGAGACTCGTGCGAGTTTCTTGCATTGCACTCGCAAATGTGACCCTGGCCTAAGACTGAAAAAGTAAGTGGTACTAATCAAAAACAGCTGGAAGATCACGGCGGCAGCAGGGCAGCACGGTGGCTCAGTGGTTAGCACAGCAGCCTTGCAGCGCTGGAGTCCTGGGTTCAAACCCCACCAAGGACAACATCTGCAAAGAGTTTGTATGTTCTCTCCGTGTTTGCGTGGGTTTCTTCCGGGCACTCCAGTTGCCTCCCACATTCCAAAGACATACTGATAGGGAATTTAGATTGTGAGCCCCAAAGGGGACAGTGATGATAATGTGTGCAAAACTGTAAAGCACTGCGGAATATGTTAGCGCAATATAAAAATAAACATTATTATAAAATAAAGATTATTATTATAGATCAATTTCTAACTAAGTCACATGTCTATTTATAATAAGAGCTTGTTAGAGAGGCAAAGTCTCTCAGAAGCAAAAATGGTGAGACGTTCATTATTATTAAGCATGTCTAACCAACTGCACTTGGCATATTTGGTGATTTAATTTAAGGGAATCTATCAGCAGGTTTTTGCCATTTATACAGAGCAGCATGATATAGGGTACAACAGCCTGATTCCAGGAATATGTCACTTATTAGGCTGTGTTTCCTATTTTCAATACAACCAGTATTTTATCAGCAGAAGATTACCACTAAAGGACTACTTCTCATGCGCATAGCAGTCAGGCTAATCTGTGTAACCCCACCCCCACCACTGATTGGCTGCTTGCTCACAATGCACAGTGTACACAGGAAACAGCCAATCAGGAGTGTTGTTGGGGTTATACACAGAGTAGAAGACTTAAGGTACCGTCACACTCAGCGACGCTGCAGCGATATAGACAATGAGCCGATCGCTGCAGCATCGCTGTTTAGGTCGCTGTAGAGAAGTCAAACACAGCAACCCCAGAACGATGCAGGAGCGATCCAGTGACGTAACTGCAGCGCCCCAGAGTCCTGGTCGTTGCAGTAATGTCGCTTTGCCACTAAGGGGAGTGATGTTATGTCTGATTGCATTAAAGGAGTTCACCTGACCAGGTATCACAGTCACACATTACACTTCACACTCCGGCCACCAGGGGGAGCAAAAGGCACTATGTATTAGGCCACTCCTCACACTCTGGTAAAACTGGGGGTTGGATAGGAAGTTAGACAGAACGCAGCCTGGGAGAGTTCCAGGGAGGACCTGTCAGGGGTGGGATCCTGGCAAGTACCTAGCATAAAGGACAGACAGTTACGGAGCCGCGTCTGCACTACCTTGCGGCGGCATCCTAAGGAAGGTCACGAAGCGAAGGATATTGTGGAGAAGTGTGAAATGCAAAATCGCAGCACAAGGAGATAAACCAGTAGGAGTCGTGCCCCGAGAACGGCAACATCCTACTGAGGCGCGTAGCCGGTGGCCAGAATACTGAGGGAGTAACAGACTTCAAGCATTACTTCAAACAGCGGCAGGACAGTTGATTATAGGTTGGCTGTCTACCTTACATCACCTAAGCAGACATAGGGGGCAACGCGTGGAGAGGGGCGTCTCTAAAGTCCCAGAATAGCTCCGAGCCTTCCCGTCAAACGGGTGCGTCCTAGCCAGATATACTTGGGGGACGGAGAGAGAAAGAATGAACACGAAAGTTGTGAGGACTATCCCGAATGCTCAGCAGGGAAGAACTACAACACACAGGCGCTAGTGGTAGGCACTGATTTCCACCTGCAAAGGGAACTCTGGATGTGCATTCGGACCGGCCTTGGCTCAGCCAGCCCTGTTAGCAGTGCTCTGGATTGCGGATCCCGAAGTCTTCAGTAAAAAGGTAAAGAGACTGCAACCCTGTGTCCTCGTTATTAACTGCACCTCACATCATCACCACCTACACTACTGGGAAGCCCTGGGGATATACTTCACCTGTGGGAAGGTATACCATCTAGCTGCCATTCCATCACCCCAGCGGACCCCTAAGCAGCGTCGGTCACCCTGACCGAACACTACAGGTGGCATCACGAATCCTTGACAAACTTACATCACCCTTTCATTGGACGCCCCTTAGCAGGGTCACGACCGGATCCAGCCACCGTGACAACCCCAGCACCGAGACAGAGAGGACCGGTACAGAGTACCCCGCGGCCCTGCGTCTGGGGGCGCTCCATAACGGCGACTCACTTATCGTTGTAGCTGGTTTTTAGCTCCATGTAAAACATTGCAGGCATCGTTGCTTTTGCTGTCAAACATGACGATACACGCCGACCTGACGACGAAATAAAGTTCTGGACTTCTAGCTACGACCAGCGATATCACAGCGGGATCCAGATCGCTGCTGCGTGTCAAACACAACGAGATCGCTATTCAGGATGCTGCAACGTCACGGATCGCTGTCGTTCTCGTTGTAAAGTTGATGAGTGTGAAGGTACCTTTAGTTCTGCTATATCTGATAAACAAGGATTCTAAAACTACAATAAGCAGTCCAGTAAGTGATACATCCATGGAATCAGGTTATCTTGCCATATATTATGTTGCTCTCGGATTAGATAGCAAAAAACAGGGTGGTTTGCACGTTAATGACCGGGCCAATTTTTACAATTCTGACCACTGTCCCGTTATGAGGTAATAACTCTGGAACGCTTCAATGGATCCTGGTGATTCTGACACTGTTTTCTCGTGACATATTGTACTTCATGACAATGGTAAAAATTCTTTGATAGTACCTGCGTTTATTTGTGAAAAAAATGGAAATTTGGCGAAAATTATGAAAATTTCGCAATTTTCCAACTTTGAATTTTTATGCAATTGAATCACAGAGATATGTCACACAAAATACTTAATAAGTAACATTTCCCACATGTCTACTTTACATCAGCACAATTTTGGAACCAAAATTTTTTTTTGTTAGGGAGTTATAAGGGTTAAAAGTTGACCAGCAATTTCTCATTTCTACAACACCATTTTATTTTAGGGACCACATCTCATTTGAAGTCATTTTGAGGGGTCTATATGATAGAAAATACCCAAGTGTGACACCATTCTAAAAACTACACCCCTCAAGGTGCTCAAAACCATATTCAAGAAGTTTATTAACCCTTCTGGTGCTTCACAGGAATTTTTTGAATGTTTAAATAAAAATGAACATTTAACTTTTTTTCACAAAAAATTTAATTCAGCTCCAATTTGTTTTATTTTACCAAGGGTAACAGGAGAAAATGGACCCCAAACATTGTTGTACAATTTGTCCTGAGTATGCCAATACCCCACATGTGGGGGTAAACCACTGTTTGGGCGCATGGCAGAGCTCGGAAGCGAAGGAGTGCCACTTGACTTTTCAATGCAAAATTGACTGGAATTGAGATGGGACGCCATGTTTCGTTTGGAGAGCCCCTGATGTGGCTAAACATTGAAACCCCCCACAAGTGACACCATTTTGGAAAGTAGACCCTCTAAGGAACTTATCTAGAGGTGTGGTGAGCACTTTGACCCACCAAGTGCTTCACAGAAGTTTATAATGTAGAACCGTAATAATAAAAAATCATATTTTTTCACAAAAATTATCTTTTCGCCCCCAATTTTTTATTTTCCCAAGGGTAAGAGAAGAAATTGGACCCCAAAAGTTGTTGTACAATTTGTCCTGAGAACGCTGATAGCCCATATGTGGGGGTAAACCACTGTTTGGGCGGATGGGAGAGCTCGGAAGGGAAGGAGCGCCGTTTGACTTTTCAATGCAAAATTGACAGGAATTGAGATGGGACGCCATGTTGCGTTTGAAGAGCCACTGATGTGCCTAAACATTGAAACCCCCCACAAATGACACCATTTTGGAAAGTAGACCCCCTAAGGAACTTATCTAGAGGTGTGGTGAGCACTTTGACCCACCAAGTGCTTCACAGAAGTTTATAATGCAGAGCCGTAAAAATAAAACAAATTTTTTTTCCCACAAAAATTATTTTTTTAGCCCCCAGTTTTGTATTTTCCTGAGGGTAACAGGAGAAATTGGACCCCAAAATTTGTTGCCCAATTTGTCCTGAGTGCGATGATACACCATATGTGGGGGGAACCACTGTTTGGGCACATGGGAGGGCTCAGAAGGGAAGGAGTGCCATTTGAATGCAGACTTAGATGGAATGGTCTGCAGGTGTCACATTGCGTTTCCAGAGCCCCTAATGTACCTAAACAGTAGAAACCCCCCACAAGTGACACCATTTTGGAAAGTAGACCCCCCAGGGAACTAATCTAGATGTGTTGTGATAGCTTTGAACCCCCAAGTGTTTCACTACAGTTTGTAACGCAGAGCGGTGAAAATTAAAAAAAAAAAAACTTTCCCCCCAAAATTATTTTTTAGCCCCCAGTTTTGTATTTTCCAGAGGGTAAGAGGAGAAATTCAACCCCAAAAGTTGTTGTCCAATTTGTCCTGAGTACGCTGATACCCCGTATGTTGGGGGAAACCACCGTTTGAGCGCATGGCAGAGCTCGGAAGGGAAGGAGCGCCATTTGGAATGCAGACTTAGATGGAATGGTCTGCAGACGTCACATTGCGTTTGCAGAACCCCTAATGTACCTAAACAGTAGAAACCCCCCACAAGTGACCCCATATTGGAAACTAGACCCCCCAGGGAACTAATCTAGATGTGTTGTGAGAACTTTGAACCCCCAAGTGTTTCACTACAGTTTATAACGCAGAGCCGTGAAAATAAAAAATCTTTTTTTTTCCCACAAAAAATATGTTTTAGCCCCGAGTTTTGTATTTTCCCAAGGGTAACAGGAGAAATTGGACCCCAAAAGTTGTTGTCCTATTTGTCCTGAGTACGCTGATACCCCATATGTTGGGGTAAACCCCTGTTTGGGCACACGGGAGAGCTCGGAAGGGAAGAAGCACTGTTTTACTTTTTCAACGCAGAATTGGCTGGAATTGAGATCGGACGCCATGTCGCGTTTGGAGAGCCCCTGATGTGCCTAAACAGTGGAAACCCCACAATTATAACTGAAACCCTAATCCAAACACATCCCTAACCCTAATCCCAACAGTAACCCTAACCACACCTCTAACCCAGACACACCCCTAACCCTAATCCCAACCCTATTCCCAACCGTAAATGTAATCTAAACCCTAACTGTAACTTTAGCCCCAACCCAAACTGTAGCCCTAGCCCTAATCCTAACCCTAGCCCTAACCCTAGCCCTAACCCTAGCCCTAACCCTAGCCCTAATGGGAAAATGGAAATAAATACATTTTTTTAATTTTTCCCTAACTAAGTAAGGGGGTGATGAAGGGGGGTTTGATTTACTTTTATAGCGGGTTTTTTAGCGGATTTTTATGACTGGCAGCCGTCACACACTGAAAGACGCTTTTTATTGCAAAAAATATTTTTTGCGTTACCACATTTTGAGAGCTATAATTTTTCTATATTTTGGTCCACAGAGTCATGTGAGGTCTTGTTTTTTGCGGGACGAGTTGACGTTTTTATTGGTAACATTTTCGGGCACGTGACATTTTTTGTGAGGCAGAATGACCAAAAACCAGCTATTCATGAATTTCTTTTGGGGGAGGCGTTTATACCGTTCCGCGTTTGGTAAAATTGATAAAGCAGTTTTATTCTTCGGGTCAGTACGATTACAGCGACACCTCATTTATATCATTTTTTTATGTTTTGGCGCTTTTATACGATAAAAACTATTTTATAGAAAAAATAATTATTTTGGCATCGCTTTATTCTCAGGACTATAACTTTTTAATTTTTTTGCAGATGATGCTGTATGGCGGCTCGTTTTTTGCGGGACAAGATGACGTTTTCAGCGGTACCATGGTTATTTATATCTGTCTTTTTGATCGCGAGTTATTCCACGTTTTGTTCGGCGGTATGATAATAAAGCGTTGTTTTTTGCCTCGTTTTTTTTTTTTTTTTTCTTACGGTGTTTACTGAAGGGGTTAACTAGTGGGCCAGGTTTATGGGTCGGGCCGTTACGGATGCGGCGATACTAAATATGTGTACTTTTATTGTTTTTTTTTTTTTTTATTTAGATAAAGAAATGTATTTATGGGAATAATATTTTTTTTTTCATTATTTTGGAATATTTTTTTTTTTTTTTTACACATTTGAAAATTTTTTTTTAACTTTTTTACGTTGTCCCAGGGGGGGGGGACATCATAGATCGGTGATCTGACAGTTTGCACAGCACTCTGTCAGATCACCGATCTGAGAGCAGTGCAGGCTGCTTCACAGTGCCTGCTCTGAGCAGGCTCTGTGAAGCCACCTCCCTCCCTGCAGGACCCGGATCCGCGGCCATCTTGGATCCGGGGCTCGAGCAGGGAGGGAGGGAGGTAAGACCCTCGCAGCAACGCGATCACATCGCGTTGCTGCGGGGGGCTCAGGGAAGCCCGCAGGGAGCCCCCTCCCTGCGCGGTGCTTCCCTGCACCGCCGGCACATCGCGATCATCTTTGATCGCAGTGTGCCAGGGGTTAATGTGCCGGGGGCGGTCCGTGACCGCTCCTGGCACATAGTGTCGGATGTCAGCTGCGATAGGCAGCTGACACCCGGCCGCGATCGGCAGCGCTCCCCCCGTGAGAGCCGCCGATCGCGCTGGACGTACTATCCCGTCCATGGTCATAGGGGCCCACCCCACATGGACGGGATAGTACGTCCGATGTCAGAAAGGGGTTAAAAGAACAGCAGGTGTGTCATAGCATGTATATAATCATAATATCTAAATACAGGAGCATTTTTTTTATTATTCCATTAAAAAAAAAACGGTTATGTCTTACATCATCTAACAGAGATACTGAATATGTAATCACAGGACAAGCCTTGTTAGACTAAACACAAATAATGTATTCAACTAACCTGAGTAAGTAGCCAATACAATTTCATCATAACCTTCTTTCCCAACACAGCCTCCCTGGATGGATGTTATGCTTTCTGTCAAGGACTAAGGAAAAAAATAAAAGACAAATGAAATGTCCCTTATAAAAATTCTCTTAGAGCTATTGTTACACTCAGGATTATATAGATAGGTCTTCAATATATTTAGTGCTTTTGAGGGTATGTGCACACGTCAGGATTTCTTGCAGAAATTTTCCTAACAAAAAACGGACATTTCGGCCAGAAATCCGCATGCGTTTTTCACGTGTTTTTTGTGCATTTTTTCCCAAATGCATAGAATAGCGGGAAAAACGCAGAAAATCCGCAAAATTAATGAACATGCTGCTTTTTTTTACCGCGATGCGCTTTTTTCGCGGAAAAAAACCCGCATCATGTGCACAAAACATGCAGAATGCATTGTAAATGATAGGATGCATAATGTATGCATTTTTAATGAGTTTTTATAGCGTTTATTACATAAATGGTTACATTATAGAGCGCTCTTTACAGAGAAGCTACATTAGATTAATATACAGAAATCAATATAATGACATAATAATTACTTGGCAGCTTAAACAAACTATTTTGGGTCAAATGATTCTAACCTTTCCTGGCTAGATCCTTACAGTATAATAATTCATAGTATTGATCTGTTCAGATAGGTTATTATGCAATACAGAATTACAGATTCCAAAAGATCGTTCGCACAGACTTACATGGTCAAATCGGAGAACAGGATCGCCTGCACTGTCAAAGCCGTACACCTCCACCGTCCCATCATCTCGACCAATCAATATGTCCTTTACGCCATCTGCCATTATGTCATAGTTGTCAATGCACAGAATGCCTAGCCAGACATAAGAAATACAAGGATTAGGGATCTATCTTGTTTACTTCTCCATTAGCGGCATTAACCCCTTAACGACCTCCGATATGCCTTTTAACGGCGGCAGTTAAGGGTACTTAAACCACAGCTTTTTCCCGCTGTGGAAAAAGTGAATAGCGCCCGCCAGAGTCGGATTTTCTCTGGGGTTTCGGTTGCCGGGGGTACCGATCCCCCGGTTGCGATCGCCGGTAATTAACCGTTTACCGGTGGTCGCAAAAAAACGCGATTTCCCATTTAATTTCTCTGTCCTCCGATGTGATCGCACATCAGAGGACAGAGAAATGGGGTCCCCGATACTCACCTGTCTCCCCCGGTGCTCCTCGCGGCTTCCAATGGGCGCCGCCATCTTTTTCCGGAAAAAAAATGGCAGGTGCATGCGCAGTGCGCCTGACGGCCGGCCGGCACCCG
Source organism: Ranitomeya imitator (assembly GCF_032444005.1). Classification (NCBI taxonomy): domain Eukaryota; kingdom Metazoa; phylum Chordata; class Amphibia; order Anura; family Dendrobatidae; genus Ranitomeya; species Ranitomeya imitator. The sequence continues at coordinate 981,922,553 of NC_091282.1, forward strand.
GAAGATCATTGGGGTCTCGGCTGCCAGGGGTAGCCGAGACCCCAAAGAACATGATCGGGGTCGGTTTTTACCGACCCCTGTTTTGCGATCGCCGGTAATTAACTGTTTACCGGCGGTCGCAAAAAAAAAAAAAAGCGATCTGTCATTCTCTGTCTTCTGAAGTGATTGCACATCAGAGGACAGATAAATAGGGGAATTCGGGGACCCTGTTATACTTACCGGTGTCCCTGTATCCTCCTGCGTCCCCTCCTGCCCACCGGCTTCTTCATCGGGAAAGAAAATGGCGGGCGCAAGAGCAGTGCGCCCGCCATGATCTGCCGGTCGGCAGCTAGAGGAGATGGGGCTAAAATTAGGGTTAGGGCTAAATTTAGGGTTAGGGCTAGGTTTAGGGTTAGGGCTAGAATTAGGCTTCTTTCACACTTGCGTTGGCCCGACTTACCGATGCACATTGTGAAAATTGTGCACAACGTGGGCAGCGGATGCAGTTTTTCAATGCATCCGCTGCCCAGTCTATGTCCTGGGAAGGAGGGGGCAGAGTTACGGCCACGCATGCGCAGTCGGAAATGGCGGACGCAACGTACAAAAAAAGGTTACATTGAACTTTTTTTGTGACGACTGTCCGCCAAAACACAACGAATCCAGTGCACGAGGGACGCGATGTGTGGCCATCCGTCGGCAAAAAAGGCATCCTGCGGGCACATTTGCAGGATCAGTTTTTTGTCCAAAACGACGGATTGCGACGGATGCCACACAGCGCAAGTGTGAAAGTAGCCTTAGGGCTAGGGTTAGGGTTGGGGCTAAAGTTAGAGCTAGGATTAGGGTTGGGGCTAAATTTAGGGTTAGGGTTGGGGCTAAAGTTAGGGCTAGGGTTGGGATTAGGGTTAGGGTTTGGATTAGGGTTGGCATTAGGGTTACGTTTGGGATTAGGGTTAAGGTTAGGGTTGGGATTAGGGTTAGGGGTGTATTGGGATTAGGGTTAGGTTTGAGGTTAGGGTTGAGATTAGGAATAGGGGTGTGTTGGATTTAGGGTTTTGATTAGGGTTATGGTTGAGATTAGGGTTGTTTTGGGGTTAGGGTTGTGATTATCGTTAGGGTTGTGATTAGGATTATGGATCAGGTTGGGATTAGGGTTAGGGGTGTGTTGGGGTTAGGGATGGAGCTAGAATTGGGGGGTTTCCACTGTTTAGGTACATCAGGGGGTCAATTTTGCGCTCAAAAAGTGAAATGGTGCTTCCTCCCTTCTGAGCTCTGCCGTGCGCCCAAACAGTGGTTTAACCCCACATATGGGTGACCAGCATACTCGGGATAAATTGGACAACAACTTTTGGGGTCCAATTTCTCCTGTAACCCTTGTGAAAATAAAAACTTGGGGGCTAAAAAATTTTTTTTGTGGAAAAAAAAAATATTTTTTATTTTCACGACTCTGCATTATAAACTTCTGTGAAGCACTTGGGCATTCAAAGTTCTCACCACACATCTAGATAAGTTCCTTGGGGGGGTCTAGTTTCCAAAATGGGGTCACTTGTGGGGGTTACTAGTGTTTAGGTACATCAGGGGCTCTGCAAACGCAACATAACGCCCGCACACAAGTCTGTATTCCAAAACAGCGCTCCTTCCCTTCTGAGCTCTGCCGTGCGCCCAAACAGTGGTTTACCCCCACATATGGGGTACAATCATACTGAGGACAAATTGGACAACAACTTTTGGGGTCCAATTTCTCTTGTTACCCTTGTGAAAATAAAAACTTGGGGGCTAAAAAAATCTTTTTTTGTGGATTTTTTATTTTATTTTCATGACTCTGCATTCTAAACTTCTGTGAAGCACTTAGGCATTCAAAGTTCTCTCCATACATCTAGATAAGTTCCATGGGGGGTCTAGTTTCCAAAATGGGGTCACTTGTGGGGGGGTTTCCACTGTTTAGGCACATCAGGGGCTCTCCAAACGCGACATGGCGTCCAATCTCAATTCCAGCCAATTCTACATTGAAAAAGTAAAACAGCACTCCTTCTCTTCCAAGCTCTGCGGTGCACCCAAACAGTGGTTTACCCCCATATATGGGGTATCGACGTATTCAGGAGAAATTGCACAACAACTTTTGTGGTCTAATTTCTCCTTTTACCCTTGTGAAAATAAGATTTTGGGGGCGAAAAGATCATTTTTGTGTAAACAAATGCGATTTTTTATTTTCACGGCTCTACGTTATAAACTTCTGTGAAGCACTTGGGGGTTCAAAGTGCTCACCACACATCTAGATAAGTTCCTTAAGGGGTCTAGTTTCCAAAATGGTGTCACATGTGGGGGGTTTCCACTGTTTAGACACATCAGGGGCTCTCTAAACGTGACATGGCGTCCAATCTCAATTCCAGCCAATTCTGCATTGAAAACGTCAAACGGCACTCCTTCACTTCCAAGCTCTGCGGTGCGCCCAAACAGTGGTTTACCCCCACATATGGGGTATCGGCGTATTAAGGAGAAATTGCACAACAAAATTTATGGTTAAATTTCTGTTTTTACACTTGTGAAAATAAAAAAAATGGTTCTGAAGTAAAATGTTTGCAAAAAAAAAAGTTAAATGTTCATTTTTTCCTTCCACATTGTTTCAGTTCCTGTGAAGCACGTAAAGGCTTAATAAACTTCTTGAATGTGGTTTTGAGCACCTTGAGGGGTGCAGTTTTTAGAATGGTGTCACACTTGGTTATTTTCTATCATATAGACCCCTCAAAATGACTTCAAATGTGATGTGGTCCCTAAAAAAAAATGGTGTTGTAAAAATGAGAAATTGCTGGTCAACTTTTAACCCTTATAACTCCCTAACAAAAAAATTTTTGTTTCCAAAATTGTGCTGATGTAAAGTAGACATGTGGGAAATGTTATTTATTAACTATTTTTCGTGACATATCTCTCTGATTTAAAGGCATAAAAATACAAAGTTTGAAAATTGCAAAATTTTAAAAATTTTCGCCATATTTCCGTTTTTTTCATAAATAATCGCAAGTAATATCGAAGAAATGTTACCAATATCAAGAAGTACATTATGTCACGAAAAAACAATCTCAGAATCAGCGGAATCAGTTAAAGCGTTCCAGAGTTATAACCTCATAAAGTGACAGTGGTCAAATTGTAAAAAATTGGCTCAGTCATTAAGTACCAAATTGGCTCTGTCACTAAGGGGTTAAAGCTCATAAACAGCAATAAAATGCATGAAAATATTTATACAAACCTCCTCTTTTTTTCTCGTTGAATATTTCCCATTTGGGTACAGGTGAGCCTTTTGCGATATGAATTAATCCAATCTTTCCGTCTGATGTTCCATATAAAAGCTCTTCTCCGCTGCCACCTGGATATAAGAGGCATCTGGGTGAATTTGAGAGTATCACACTTCTTACACCAATTTTAATAAAGAGAAACAGTACTTCTTCCAGTGGCTACAATATAACATGGGAGTAACGATTTACCTAAGCTATACAAGTTGGTTTGTTTTTAATAGTTTAAAAGGAGCTTTCATCAAATGTTTCATGTTTAAAGGGAACCTGTCACCCCGTTTTTTCAGATTGAGATAAAAATACTGTTAAATAGGGCCTGCGCTGTGCGTTACAATAGTGTATGTAGTGTACCCTGATTCCCCACCTATGCTGCGAAATAACTTACCAAAGTCGCCGTTTTCGCCTGTCAATCAGGCTGGTCAGGTCGGGTGGGCGTGGTCACAGCGCTGTTTCTTCCTCAGCTTTACGTTGGTGGCGTAGTGGTGTGCGCATGTCGCAGTGACGAATCCACTGCGCGCACGTGAAGAAGCAGCGCGCGATCTGCGCTATTACCCCCTGTCATCGGTGGGGGCGGCCATCTTCCTGGGGCCGCGCGTGCGCAGATGGAGTGCTCTGCTGCACGGGGCTTCAGGAAAATGGCCGCGGGATGCCGCGCGTGCGCAGAAGAGATCGCGGCGGCCATTTTCCCAAAGCCAAGATGCGCCACCGTGTGCCACCGTGCTGTCCATAGTCTATATAGTCACATGCGTATCAAGTGCGGGAAGCATGATGCTGACAATCATAAGCAGGCATCAACACTCGGAGGAAAGAAGATCACGCACCTTTACAGCTTACAGCAGATTTCTCAGTGTGAATACACAAAGACCTGCCAGATAGTAAAAACAGGCCACAGAAAATGTTCAGTTCAAAGAATTTTTATTTATACAAAACGGTGGATAAAACACATCCAAGAGGTAAACAAAGTACAATACAACGAAAAGTGCCTCTCAACCAATAACTGGTTTAAAGTGCGGTGCATAACTTTTAGGCAATACCCACTTTCAGCTAAATTTAGAAGGTAAGTATTAATTAACTTATATCAGGTATTTCTGGTTGAATATATGTATCCATTGGTCAGCCTAAACTAAACAATCTATTAGGGTGCCAATATATCACAGCAATTTATCGACAACCAGCCAATAATTTATCCACAACCATCCACCGTTTTGTATAAATAAAAATTCTTTCAACTGAACATTTTCTGTGGCCTGTTTTTACTATCTGGCAGGTCTTTGTGTATTCAGTATTGTATCTATGTGTTCTGTATAAATTAAATTTGGACTAATATGTATAAAAAAAAGATTTCTCAGTGTGTAAGATGTAATGATATAGTTCTGAACTACTGGTTGAACCTGCTGCATGAGTAAGGGTAAATTCACACAGGGCGTTTTTCTGCGTTTTTTTCTACAGCAAAACCTGATCATCTTGACAGGAAAGAAGCTGCGCCAAAAACGCAGGTTTAGGTGACTTTTTTGGTGTGTTTTTTCCTCTTTGTGCATGCTAATAAAGTTGAGTGCACACAGAGAAAAAAAAAAACAACTTCCTGTAGATAGAATGAATAGATATAGAATGAATAGATAGAATAGATAAAATGAATAGATAGACTGATAGAATAGATCCATAAGATTACCTGCGGTATCCTCTTCCCCGGCATTTTCCCACGGTGCAGAGGTTCCCTCCGGTCAGGCAGTGAGGGAGCGCAGGCTCAGTGACGTCACCGCTAGTTACTGAGCCTGCGCCCGCTCCGTCTCCTTCAGTCCCCATTAGCAGCGCTCCTGGTTGTAAGCTTTACCTCCCCCAGATTCTGCGTGGGACACTCGTTAGATCGGACTACGACGGATCAGGGAGTATACTTTTGCTTTTTTTTTTTTTATTACAGAAGAGCTTCGCTTTGGAATGGCAAAACAATAAAAAGATTGCAAAACTGTGTGGTGTTTTATTTCATTAAAAGACTTTTTTCTTAAGGTACCTTCACACTGAACAACTTAACAACGATATCGCTAGCGATCCGTGACGTTGCAGCGTCCTGGATAGCAATATCGTTGTGTTTGACACGCAGCAGCGATCTGGATCCTGCTGTGACATCGTTGGTCGGACCAGAAAGGCCAGAACTTTATTTTCGTCGTAGTGCCGCGCTTAGTAACCCGATATTTACCCTGGTTACCAGTGTAAATGTAAAATAAAAAAAAATAAAAAACAACAGTACATACTTACATTCCGGTGTCTGTCCCCTCGCCGTCAGCTTCCAGCACTGACTGTGAGCGCCGGCCGGCCGTAAAGCACAGCGGTGACATCACCGGTCTGCTTTACGGCTGGCGCTTACACAGTGCAGGGAAGCAGAACGCCGGGGGACGCGACAGACACCGGAATATAAGTATGTAGTGTTTGGTTTTTTTTTTACATTTACACTGGTAACCAGGGTAAACATTGGGTTACTAAGCGCGGCCCTGCGCTTAGTAACCCGATGTTTACCCTGGTTACCTGGGGACTTCGGCATCGTTGGTCGCTGGAGAGCTGTGTGACAGCTCTCCAGCGACGCTGCAGCGATCGGCATCGTTGTCTAGATCGCTGCAGCGTCGCTAAATGTGACGGTACCTTTACTGTGGGTGTGTTTATTTAACCCTTTCATTACTATAGGATTAGTAATGGATAGGTGTCTTAGTGACGCCTCTCCATTACTAAGCCGGCTTAATGTCACCTTACAATAGCAAGGTGACATTAACCCCTTTTTACCCCACTTGCCACCACTACAGGGCAAGTGGGAAGAGCTGGGCATAGCGCCAGAATTGGCACATCTAATAGATGCACCTTTTCTGGGCAGCTGCGGGCTGCTATTTTTAGGTGGGGGGTGGCTATATCAATGGCCCGTACTAGCCTGAGAATACCAGCCCCCAGCTGTGAGCTTTAGCAAGGCTGGTTGTCAAAAATGGGGGCGACTCCACGCCATTTTTTAAAATTATTTAAATAATTAAAACAAATAAGCATGAGGACCAGTGGCGTAACTACAAAGTGAGGGGCCCCGATGCGAACTTTCAAATGGGGCCCCCCCGCGCCAAAATATTTCCCACCGAAATTCACATTTTCCCTATTCATTTCGCACACTATAGTCGTGTTGCAATGTTGTGTAGTCTGACCTAATACTGCCCTGTACTCGCTGAGAAAAATGATTTTATAACTAACATGTCCCTATAGTAATATGTCCTCCCTCGCTCTAATTCCAAGCGCACTCCCGGCGTTTGAAATCTGTGTGCTGTTTCTTCCTGGTATGACGCTGCAGTGCGTCATTTCCAGACCTGTGCAGTGTGGGGGTGTATTGGGTGTACTGGTTGGCTCTGGAGCATACGCACTGCACATTCTGACACTGGCAAGTACACGCAATACTCCCCCACAGTGCACATGCTGGGCTCTGCCCACAGCCGTGTACAGCCCGTACACACACGGCTTCGCTCCGAGAACCCGTACACACACGGCTCCGCTCCGTACACCTTGCACACACGCGGCTCCGATCCCTACACCTTGTACACATGCGGCTGCGCTCTTTACACCTTGTACACACGCGGCTCTGCACCGTACACCTTGTACACACGCGGCTCCACTCCTTACACCTTGTACACACGCGGCTCCGCTCCATACACCTCTTACACACGCAGCACCACTCCATACACCCCATACATACACGAATCCGCTCACCTCTTTCACCCACGGCTCAGCTTTGTACACACCTGACTCCGCTCCGTACACCTTGCTCCACTACATACATACACGGCTCCGCTCTGTACACCTTGTACACACACGGCTCTGTTACATAAACATCCCCTCATTCAGCACCATGACAATCAAGCACAGCAGAGTCCTGCATAGTGCATACACTGAGGCCACTGATCATGTGACCCCTGACTCCTCCCCTCCTGTGACCTCATCACAGGTCCTGTGCGCATAGAACAGGTAGGTGTGTGTGTGTGTGTGTGTGTGTGTGTGTGTGTGTGTCAGGTGTAAGCAGCACATCACTCACCAGCTAATGCCTGCCATCTCTCCAGCTTCAGTCAGTGACACGCACAGCCCTTCTGCTAGGTCACATGTCCTTCACGGACACGCCCACTCGCCGCACACTGCTGAAAGTCTGGGGAAGCTGTGGGCGTGGCCAGCAGGATGCGTGCGTGACTTGTCTCCTTCCCCTGCTACTTGTTTGCTGGACTGGGCGGGCCCTGAAAACACTGTGGGCCCCGTCGCAGTCGCGACCCCTGCGACCGCAGTTGTTACGCCCCTGATGAGGACCCTTCTATTCTTGATAACTAGCCTTGCCAAAGCGGACAGCTGAGTGTTGCTGCCCCCAGCTGTGAGTTTTGTCTGGCTGGTTATCAAAATTAGGAGGGAACCCACGCCGGGTTTTCTTTGCTTTAATTATTTATTTATAGTGCAGGAGCGGCAGATGAATACCCCATTCCGCTGCTCATGGTGTCACTGTAATTAGCGGCTGTAGGTATCAGCTGATGGGAGCAGTTGTCTCACCAGCTGACACCAGTGACCGGAGGGAAAGTTTACACCTCCGATCACAGCTGAGCGCTCCCCGCTTTCTTCTGACAGCATGGGAACCGCGGCTCTCTGACCGTCGGGGAGGATTTCCCCGCCGATCAGACGCGGTGTTTGCTGCGCTGTCATGCATATGACAACGTGTCAAACACTGTAATGTCAGACCCCCCATTCAAGTAAATGGGGTTTGGTCCGCTCTGCTGGATGACAGGCTGCATGGACGCATCATGTAACCTGCCATCTAGATGTAGCAGAGCAGAGTGTGACGTCACATCCGGCTGACCTTGACTTTTCTTCAGCAAATACGCTGCAAGAAAAGTCAACCTTGCGTATTTGCAAAAACGCGGAAAGAAATGACATGCCCCATGTAAAAAAAAAATGCTGCAAAGCACAAAATAATGATCACACAAAAACCCAATGTGTGTGCATGAGATTTCTGAAATCATATAGGCTTTGATGGTACTGTAAAAAGTAGTTGAAAATTAGCATTAAAAAAAAGCAGCAAAAGCGCCCTGTGTGAACTTACCCTAAGTGTGTGGGGGAGGAGCAGTGCAGCTGAGTTTAGGAGTCACAATATAAACTCTTCTATCAGCTCTCCTAATTACCGAGTTTCAGTAATCTTATGTATGTCTGCTGTGCTCAAGCAACTTGTGACTGCAGACTTTCTTGCCAAATCTGGACAACCTTTAAAAAAAGTTAACTAATTACAGTTGTGCTCAAAAGTTTACATACCCTGGCAGAATTTTTGCTTTCTTGGCCTTATTTCAGAGAATATGAATGATAACATCAAACCTTTTTTTCCTCTCATGGTTAGTGGTTGGGTGAAGTCATTTATTGTCAAACTACTGTGTTTTCTCTTTTTAAATCATAATGACAATGCAAAACATCCAAATGACCCTGATCAAAAGTTTACATACCCTATTTCTTAATACCGTGTATTGCCCCCTCTAACATCAATGACAGCTTAAAGTCTTTTGTGGTAATTGTGGATGAGGTTCTTTATTTTCTCAGATGGTAAAGCTGCCCACTTTTCTTGGCAAAAAGCCTCCAGTTCTTGTAAATTCCTGGGCTGTCTAGCATGAACTGCGTGCTTGAGATCTCCCGAATGGCTCAATGATAATGAGGTCAGGAGACTGAGATGGCCACTCCAAAACCATCACTTGTGTTTTGTATCGTTATCATGTTGGAACGTCTAAGTACGTCCCATGCGCAGCTTCCGGGCTGATGATTGCAAATTTGCCTCCAGTAGTTGCTGGTAACATGCTGCATTCAACTTTCCTTCAACTTTGACCAAGTTTCCTGTGCTTTTGTAGCTCACACATCCCCAAAACATCAGCGATCCACCTCTGTGTTTTACAGTAGGAATGGTGTTCCTTTCATTTTGTTGACTTCTCTCCAAATGTAACGTTTATGGTTGTGGCCAAAAAGTTCAATTTTGGTCTCATCACTCCAAATTAACTCGTTCCAGAAGTTTTGAGGCTTGTCGCTGTGCTGTTTTGCATATTGTAGGCAAGATACTTTGTGGCATTTGTGCAGTAATGGCTTTCTTCTGGTGACTGGACCATGCAGCCCATTTTTCTTCAAGTGCCTCTTGAAACAGCCACACTGCTAGTTTTCAGAGAGTCCAGTATTCCAGCTGATGTTATTTGAGGGTTTTTCTTTGGATCCCGAATAATTTTCCTGGTAGTTGATGCACGCCATTTTTCTTGGTCTACCTGACCATGATTTTGTTTTTACAGAGCCCCTGATTTTCCATTTGTTAATCACAGTGTGAACGCTGCTGACTGGCTTTATCAATTCCTTGCATATCTTTTTGTATCCCTTTCCTGTTTTATACAGTTCAGCAAACGTAGATCCGATGACATTTTTTTTGCTTTCCCCATGACTTCCAATCCAGAAACGTCAGTGGCTGGATGAAAGATGCAAGAGTCTGTCTGGATCCCAGAAACTCACTCAGCTTTTATGCACACACACTGATTACAAGCAAACAGGTCACAGGTGAGGATGTTACCGTTAGTAGCAATTCAAACCCATTTGTGTCAACTTCTGTGCATGTTATCAGGCCAAAAACACCAGGGCATGTGAACTTTTGATCAGGGTCATTTGGATGTTTTGAGTTGTGATTATTAGTGATGAGCGAATATACTCGTTACTCGAGATTTCCCAAGCACGCTCGGGTGTCCTCCGAATATTTTTTAGTGCTTGGAGATTTAGTTTTCATCACCTCAGTTGAATGATTTACATCTGTTAGCCAGCATAAGTACATGTGGGGGTTGCCTGGTTGCTAGGGAATCCCCACATGTAGTCAAGCTGGCTAACAGATGTAAATCATTCAGATGAGGCGATGAAAACGAAATCTCCGAGCAATAAAAAATACTCGGAGGACACGCGAGCGTGCTCGGGAAATCTCGAGTAACGAGTTTATTCGCTCATCACTAATTATGATTTAAAAAGAGAAAACACAGTAGTTTGACAATAAATGGCTTCACCCAACCAGTAGCCATGAGTGGAGAAAAAGTTTGGGCGTTATCATACATAGTCTCTGAAAAAAGGCCAAGAAAGCAAAAATTCTGAAGGAGTATGTAAACTTTTGAACACAAATGTAAGTGCCAAATTCTTACATTGCTAATATCTCTGCATCAGAAAGGCAAAATTAAAAGGGAAAACAACCAAAAAGACATTTTATTCTGCTCTTCAGCCACTATTACATTCTTTGTCCAGTATAACAATAAAAATTTGGGTGAAATGTCCTCTTTACGCCAATTTTACACATGAGATCAGTAAAAAAAATGCTTGGTAGAAAGCTATCTCTCTTGACTCTCACATGCACATCAGCACCCAGCTCGACCAAGCATTTACAACAGTAAGAGAGGAGAAAGCCTATGCCACTCTCCTCTTACAACTGCATCTGTCCCTTGAAAGCAAAAAGATTGGCTGTTGAAATTCCAACTACCCGATCCTTCTATACCCAGACACCTTACATTGGGGTAGAGTCAGAAGGCCCTCATGCACAGCTGGTTGGACAGGCATCATGGTATAAATTTCATTAAAATAAATATTATAAGTATTTCATGCCTTGGCTTGGAGAATAGAAAGACATGAGAATCCCCGTGATCTAAATGGTATCTCAAGATACAGATAAATCAATTCAACTCAAATCAAAATACATTAAAAAAAAAGAAAAGTATTGTCACATTTCAGCAGGAAAAGTGTTATCTGTTCTGGAGTACAAGAGACAGAACTAGTCTGACTGTATCAAATTGGAATATAGAGAGTGCAGTGTGGAAAAGTGAAAGTGTTGGGTACCAGAGGTTTCGACTACTTGTGATGAGCGTAAGCGCTGACATACAAGGGCATTCCCCGCAAGTTTTGAGGCTGTCCAACAGGCATGAACATGTGCCTGTGAGGACTCGAACACCCACGATACTCGAGCATCCTAGGCAAACTACTTGTACATGACTACAACATGTAAAAATGAAAAGATAAGGAGTAGTGATGAGCGAGTACTCGTTGCTCAGGCTTTCCCGAGCACGCTCGGGTGGTCTCCGAGTATTTATAACTGCTCGGAGATTAAGTTTTCATCACCTCAGCAGCATGATTTGCGGCTACTAGACAGCTTGAACACATGTGGGGATTCCCTAACAACCAGGCAACCCCCACATGTACTCAGGCTGGGTAGTAGCTGTAAATCATTCAGCTGCGGTGATGAAAACTTAATCTCCGAACACTAACAAATACTCGGAGACCACCCGAGCGTGCTCTGGAAAACCCGAGCAACTAGTATACTCGCTCATCACTAATAAGGAGCTGAACTATAACAAAAACTATCATGTTTCCACAAGACAGGTAACAGATGTATGATCACTGGGATCCCTAAAAATCAATAGTCCTGAGGCACTACTCAAGTATGGCCATTACTACCCAATTTATCATTATTGGGACTGGGAATAGGTCATAGATGTCAAAGTTGGGAATAACACTTTATAGCATAAATAATAGACTTTTGAGCAAGTTAATCAACATTCCCAAGCATTGCCCTGCTAATTTCTACTACAATATAATAGTATTTGACATACAATGCAAAATCCATAATTATAAAAGGCATGCACCACGCACAGCATGAATCTCCAGCAGGTTCCCTATAATGCACGTGAAGCAAATCAATGAAATACTAACCTCCATCACCGCTACTCAAGGCCAGGACAGATGGTGGACCAGGAACCTCAACTTCGTACAATAAATCAGATCCCTTAAAAGAAAGAACAACTTTAAAGATGAAGAAACAGACAATAAACATTTGGGGCAACATTCCAAAAAAAGAAAAGAAGTGTTTACCTACACAATATTTAGCTTTATTGCTAGTGTGCTTAACATTTCTTTCATTTTTTACATGTCAAAAGTAATTTGTGGATTATTGTAAAGTTTATCCTTGTATGGCTGGCGAATGTTAGAGCCCTGTGTATGGACATGGGCCATAATGACATGATAGGCGCCATCCAGCATTAGGAGTTCCATGGGAGCTCCACATATCTGCCTTCAGTAAACTCTCCAAGAAACAGTCGGGATTTAATAAAGACCTGTCTGTTCTCATGACTTGTCTGGTTTGGTTCTCCAAAACATAACAATTCTGGATCATCTTCTCTAAGATGTTTGGGTTGTATCATTTCTCTGTTATTCTTGGTAGAAAAATATCAATAAATGTAAAACTACGTTGAGGGTGAATAACAGACTAAATGGATGTGCCTTTATAACAAGATGAACAGTAACACCTAGTTGTCATTTATTCCTACAATTCTAGGAAGAATAGCAGAGGAACAGTACAATAAAGAGTTCTAAGAAAAGATGCTTTACAATTGTTATTTCTTGGCGAACACAAGGGTTAATAAAACAGGAACGGTGACAGGAATCAGGAATGGTGACATGCACCCTTTACCCCTTTTTTCTTTTTTGCACTTTTGTTTTTCATCCTCTTTCTGCCAGATCCATAACTTTTTAATTTTTCTGTAGCTATTGTTATATGAGGCTTGTTATTTTGTAGGACGAGGTCCAGTTTTGAATAACACCGTCTATTTTACGATAACGTGCTGTAAAATGGGAAAAATAATCTAAGTGAGGTGAAATGGAGAAAAAAATGGGTATTATACCTACCGATAATTCGCTTTTCAGGAGTCCATCCTGACAGCACATTGGAGGACGTCCTCCTCCTCCTTGCAGGGACAGGAAATACAACACGAGAGGTTAAAAGGTCCCACTCCACCCCATTTCCCTCAGTGTTTTGACAAGTACCACACCATGAATAGATCTAATTTGAATACTTTATTAACCAAACATATTACAGCATATGAACTGGCATACATAGGGGGGGAAATAACGGTGCTGTCAGGATGGACTCCTGGAAACCAAATTATCGGTAGGTATAATACCCATTTTCCAGGACGTCCCCCTGACAGCACATTGGAGAATACCAAAGAAAACTTTGTTTAGGGTGGGACAACTGCTTGGAGAACCTTTCTCCCATAAGACGTCTGCTGAGCTGCTACTACGTCTAGCTTATAGTGCTTACAGAACGTGTTTACTCTGGCCCAAGTTGCGGCCTTGCAAATCTGATCTAGGGACGCTCCTGCTCGCTCAGCCCATGATGCTGAAACAGCCCTAGTAGAGTGTGCTCTAATCCCTGTTGGGCAGGCTACCCCTTCAGATGAGTAGGCTTTTGAAATTATAGTGGTGATCCATCTAGCTATTGAAGCCTTGGAAGCTTTTTTACCTTTATTCTTACCCCCGAATAGAATGAAAAGATTAGAATCTTTCCTCCAGGAGCTAGTGGCCTCCAGATAATTTAATACTGCCTGCCTAACATCAAGGGAGTGTAAAGCCTGTTCTTTTTCATTAGAAGGGTTCTCACAAAAGGAAGGTAAAATTATTTCCTGGTCTCGATTTCTAGCTGAGGCTATTTTAGGGATAAAAGCTGGATCTAATTTTAGGATTATATGGTCCTCTCGGACCTGAAGATATGGATCCTTAATTGATAGGGCCTGAATTTCCCCTACACGTTTAGCTGTTGTTATTGCTACTAGGAAGGCCGTCTTCCAGGTACGAATTGAAATAGGCATATCCTCCTCAAGAGTATAGGGATTTTTACACAGAGCCCTGAGGACCAGATTTAAGTCCCATGTAGGAACTAGCTGTCTTAAGGTAGGCGGTAATCTCTGGATGGCCTTCACAAATCTGATTATCCAGGGGTGGGAGGCTAATGGATAATCCAGGAAAGTACTAAGGGCCGAGATCTGGACTTTAATCGTACTTGGCCTGAGCCCCAAATTAAAGCCCTTTTGTAAAAAATTTAAGACTCTAGGAATATCTAAGGCTCCCGGAATCACGGCCGACCCACCACCTTCCATACAAAATTTCCTCCAGATTTTGTGGTAGATGGCTGAGGTGACAGGCTTCCTACTAGCCTGGATGGTTGTAATTACTTCATCTGAAAGACCTCTGGATTTCAAGATGTCCCTCTCAGGAGCCATGCTGATAGATGTAATCTCTCCGGGTCTTGGTGTAGAACGGGCCCCTGATGAATTATATCTTTCCATAACGGGAGTTTGATAGGGTTTTCCGTTGTCATGGCTCCCAACAATGGGAACCAACTTCTGTTCGGCCAAAATGGTACAATCGTCATCACTGTTGCCTGGGCTTCTTGAATCTTCCTGAGCACTACTGGGATAAGTGCTATTGGGGGAAAAGCATAAGACAGAGGTTCGTTCCATGCTTGACTTAAGGCGTCGACTGCTTCCGGCATGTCTGAAGGGTTGAGGGAATAAAATCTGGGCACTTTCGCATTTTTTCTTGTGGCAAATAAGTCTTTACTGGGCGTTCCCCAACGGTGGCAAAGTATTTGGAACATTTCTTGATTTAGTTCCCATTCGGTTGGATAAACTTTGCTTCTGCTTAGATAGTCGGCTAGCATGTTCTGAGATCCTTCCAGATGTACTGCTGTTATTGATAGGACCACGTTTTCTGCCCAGGCAAAAATTCTTTGCGCTAGATCCTGAAGCGCCTTGTGTCTGGAACCTCCCTGATGTCTCACGAAGGATACCGCTGTCATGTTGTCGGATAGGATTTTTACGTGCTTGTCCTTTAGGCGAGAATGGTTTCTTCTGAGAGCTTCCCAAACTGCGTATAGTTCTCTGTAATTTGATGACATCTGACTGATCTCTTCGGGCCACTTGTCTTGAAAGAATTTTCCTTCCAAGTGCGCTCCCCATCCCCACTGACTTGCGTCCATGGTGATTACCACGCAAGGGGTTGATATCCAAGGGACGCCCATTCTTAGATTGTAGTCCTGGGTCCACCATCGTAGCGATCTTCTTACCTTCATTGATAGCTGCAGTGTTTTGTCTAATGACGAACGACAATGATCCCATACCATGAGGACTTGTTCTTGTAATGGTCTTGAATGAGCCTGAGCCCATCTGACACACGGGATGCAAGCTGTCATCTTTTCCAAGACCTTCATAGCCGCTCTTATCGTGACTGGACTTCTCTGGAATTCTAAGATCATCTTTTTTATTGAGATTCGTTTGTCCCTTGGTAAGAAGGTTTGTCTGATTGTAGAATCTAAGAGTACTCCTAGAAATATTTTACGGGATTCTGGTCTTAGATGCGACTTTTCCCGGTTTACCACCCATCCTAGTTGTTCCAATACAACTATGACCCGATCTCTGTGCTGCAGCAGAATATCCCTTGTTCGTCCTACAACCAGAAAATCGTCCAAGTATGGAATTATTGTTATTCCTTGGTTTCTTAGGAAAGCCACCACTTCTGCTACCAATTTTGTGAAAATTCTTGGAGCAGATGCTAGACCGAATGGGAGGCATTGAAATTGGAAGTGGCAGGTCTGGTCCGGGAATCTTACCGAGAATCTCAGAAGATCCTGAGATGAGGGGTGTATCGGAACCTGATAATACGCACTCTTCAGATTGAGAGTGCACATTACCGAATCCTTGTTTATAAGGTGAATGGTTGACCTGACTGATTCCATTCTGAATCGTTTGTATTTGACGAATACGTTCAGAGGTTTCAAATTTATTATCGTACGGGATTCCCCTGACGGTTTTGGAATTGAGAATAGAGAGGAATAATGACCTCTGCCTATTTCTGGAGAGGGAACCCGAACTATGACCCGAGAGACGAACAGATTTTGTAGGTCTGTGAACATAGGGGAATTTGTAGCTACCACTGTTGGTGCAATACACCTTTGTGGTACGCGGGAAATTAGCTCTATTCTGTAACCCTCTGAGATTATTTTGAGGACATAACTGTTGTCTGAGATCCGACTCCAGTATTTTAGAAAGAGGCTTAGTCTCCCGTCTATCCCTATGGCGTCATTGTTTCCTTGGTCTATAGTTTGAACCGAACAATGAATTTCTTCCCCTTCTGTTCTGAGCATAGGAACCTCTGAAGGCTCCTCTGCCTGACCTCCATTGTTCTCTATACTCCGGTTGCCTGCGGGGGGTAGGGGGGGAGAGGTCTTCTCCGAAAGGGCTGAAATTTCCTGGGTTTTTCCTCAGGGAACCCTTTTTTACTGTCAGCTGTTGATTCTAAAATATCATCTAACGCCTGGCCAAATATTCTGGAACCTGAGAATGGAATGGCACAATTTGTTTTTGGATGCATTATCCCCCGACCAAGATCTAAGCCAAATAGCCCTACGGGTTGCATTGGACAAGGAGCTATTTCTAGCCGCAAATCTAACAGATTCAGCTGATGTGTCCGCCATAAAGGCCGTGGCTGACTTTATGATAGGCAGAGAGGCAATTATATCTGCCCGAGAAGTTTTATTAATTAAATGTTCCTCTAATTGTTCCATCCACAGGAACATGGATCTTGCTACAGACGTGGCTGCGATGTTAGTCTTTATTAAGGCTGCTGAAGTCTCCCAGGCTCGACGTAAAAGGATATCCGCCTTGCGATCCATTGCATCCTTGAGACTAGATGAATCCTCAAAAGGTATGGATGTTTTCTTTGCCACCTTGGCTATTGGGATATCCACCTTAGGAACTTCTTCCCAAATCTTGATCTCTTCTGGATCGAACGGGAGGCGGCTTTTAAAATCTCTGGACATCACCAATCTTCGCTCCGCGTCTTTCCATTCTTGTGATATCATCTGACGAATATGTTCGCTCACAGGGAACACTGTCCGTTCCCGATATGTGAGCCCTCCAAACATCTGGTCTTGTCTAGATCTCGGACGTGGATCTTCTTTCATCTGCATAGTACGTCTGACCGCCTGAACCAGCTCTTCTGTGTCTTCTACTGGAAAGTAATACCTTCTTCCTTCCTGTTCTTCCATTGGCAATTCTCCTTCTTCTTGATCAGAACCTCTGTATTCTGATTCCGCCTCTGACGAGTCATCCTGATCTTCTTGTTCTGGATCCCTTCTTGGTCTCTTACGAGCCGGGCCCGGACTGTACACGTCCCGTTGAGACATTGAGACCAAGGAATTCTGGACCTCTTCACGGATTATACTCATCTCCGATAACATTGATGGTTGTTCCTCTCTAACAATCTTTTCAACACACGAGCTGCAGAGATCTTTCTTGTATGCTTCTGCCAGCTTCCATATAGAACACCTCTTAGATTTTGTTAACATCTTTCCAGACTTTTTTGTCTGAGGGAGGGGAGTCTGAGTGGCCTCTTTATCCTAAATATAAGAATAAGAACGGCTCAGTGTGTGTGCAGGCGTATATATGTAATCCGTGCACTGCGCACTTACCCCCGTCTCATTTCTGTTCTCCGTATACTCTGTGGAGAGATGCCCATAATAAACATGTGATCTCCCACACAAATTATTATTATTATTATACATTTTTATAGCGCCATTTATTCCATGGCGCTTTACATGTGAATACGGGGCAAATATAGACAAATACATTAAACATGAGCAGATAACAAGGCACACGAGTACATAAGGAGGGAGGACCCTGCCCGCGAGGGCTCACAGTCTGCAGGGGGTGGGTGAGGATACACTAGGAGAGGGTAGGGCAGGTTGCGCGGCTGTTCAGTAGGTTGAGGATCACTGCAGGCTGTAGGCTTGTCGGAAGAGGTGGGTCTTCAGGTTCTTTTTGAAGGTTTCTATGTTAGGCGAGAGTCTGATGTGTTGGGGTAGAGAGTTCCAGAGTATGGGGGAAGCACGGGAGAAGTCTTGGATGCGGTTATGGGAAGAAGAGATGAGAGGGGAGTAGAGAAGGAGGTCTTGGGAGGATCGGAGGTCGCGTGTAGGTAGGTACCGGGAGACCATGTCACAGATGTATGGAGGAGACAGGTTGTGGATGGCTTTGTATGTCAGTGTGAGGGTTTTGAACTGGAGTCTCTGGGCGATAGGAAGCCAGTGAAGGGCTTGACACAGGGGAGAGGCTGGGGAATAGCGGGGGGACAGGTGGATTAGTCGGGCAGCAGAGTGTAGGATGGATTGGAGTGGTGCCAGAGTGCTAGAGGGGAGTCCAGAGAGTAGGAGGTTGCAGTAGTCGAGGCGGGAGATGATAAGGGCATGCACTAGCGTTTTTGCAGTGTTGCGGTCAAGGAAAGCACGGATCCGGGAAATATTTTTGAGTTTGAGACGACAGGAGGAGGCAAGGGCTTGGATATGTGGCTTGAAAGAGAGGGCAGAGTCGAGGATCACCCCGAGGCACCGGGCGTGTGGGACTGGGGATAGTGAGCAGCCATTGACATTGATGGATAGGTCTGGTGGAGGGGTAGAGTGAGATGGGGGAAAGATGATGAATTCTGTTTTGTCCATGTTCAGTTGTAGAAAGCGAGCAGAAAAGAAGGCTGAAATGGCAGACAGACAGTGCGGGATTTTGGTAAGCAAGGAGGAGAGGTCAGGTCCGGAGAGGTAGATCTGCGTGTCGTCAGCGTAGAGATGGTACTGCATACCGTGGGATTCTATGAGCTGTCCCAGGCCGAAAGTGTAGATGGAGAAGAGTAGGGGTCCTAGAACAGAGCCTTGAGGAACACCGACTGACAAGGGGCGAAGTGAGGAGGTGGTGTGGGGGAGGGAGACACTGAAT
>NC_091282.1:984610787-984615787 GCF_032444005.1 Ranitomeya imitator
AGTTTCTGTGAGCTGATGATATCATTCTTCCAGTCACTGACATACCTCTCCTGGCCTTCATCTGCCATCTTCCTAATTCCGGCTTTTGTCAGGTTGTTGTGATTGGTGTTCTGCTCCGGTTGGGTTTGGCTGGGCTGTTCCGGGGGTTCTGGTTTTTCTGTTTCACCTTCATGTATCAGGGCTTTATGGTGATGGGAGCTTGGATTGCTCCTATGCAGGTGAGCCCGGAATGACAGCGCCCTCTTTAGAACTGTCAGGTGTAGAGGGAATCTGCCCAGCTCGGCCCGACAAGCACTGTTGGAGGTGCTCCGATGGACCTGGAGAAGGTGCTTGCAGAATTCCAGGTGGAATATTTCTGTTGGACTGGAGTCCCACTTTGACCAGTCTGGGTAGGTGTGAGGACCCCAGACTTCGCTGCCATACAGGAGGATTGGGGCGATGATGGAGTCAAAGATTTTTAGCCAGACCCTCACTGGTGGCTTCAGATGGTAGAGTGTCCTTCGGATGGCATAGAAGGTTTTGCAGGCCTTGTCTTTCAGGGTCTCTATGGCTTGTTTGAAGTTCCCTGACCGGTGAATCTCTAGGCCCAGGTAGGTATATTTGTCCGTTCCTGTGAGGTCGCAGTTGTTGAGGATAAATGATGGGTGTTGGTCTGATCTTCTCTTTCTCCTCTGGAACACCATGGTGTTGGTTTTCTTTAGGTTGACCGGTAGGGCCCAGGTGGAGCTGAATTTCTCTAGGATTTTCAGGTTGTCCTGGAGGCCTTTCTCGGTTGGTGACAGCAGCAGCAGGTCATCTGCATACAGCAGGAATTTCACCTGAGCGTCGTGGAGGGTGAGTCCTGGTGCTGAGGAGGATTCCAGGGCGGTAGCCAGCTCGTTGATGTAGATGTTGAAGAGCGTTGGGCTTAGGCTGCAGCCTTGTCTTACTCCGCGGCTCTGCTGGAAAAAAGCCGTTCTTTTGCCGCTCACACTCACGCTGCAGCGGTTCTCGGTGTAGGAGCTTTTGATGACATCGTAGGTCTTTCCTCCTATTCCACTCTCCAGCAGTTTCAGGAATAAGCCCGGGTGCCACACTGAATCAAAGGCCTTTTTAAAGTCCACAAAGCAGGCGTATATCTTCCCATTCTTTGTATTGTAGACGTGTCTCTGAATGAGGCTGTGCAGAGTATAGATGTGGTCAGTGGTGCGGTGGTTCGGCATGAACCCTGCTTGGCTCTTGTTGAGGACGTTGTGCTCGGTGAGGAAGGTGAGGATCCTCTTGTTCAGGATACTGTTGAACAGTTTTCCCAGGTTGCTGCTGACGCATATGCCTCTGTAGTTGGCTGGGTCATACCTGTCCCCACTCTTGTGGATGGGTGTGATGAGGCCTTGGTTCCAGGTACGAGGGAAGTAGCCGGCACTCAGTACAATATTGAAGAGTTTAACCATTGCAGCCTGTATTTCTGGTGGGCTGTACTTCAGCATTTCTGGTAGGATTCCATCCAGGCCACCGGCTTTTCTACTTCTTATGGAGGAGAGTCTCTCGGTTACTTCCTGTAGTGTTATAGGTGTATCCACCGGGTTTTGGAAGTTTTTGATTTTTTCCTCCATTGCTTTTAGTTTCGCCATTATGTTTTCCTGTTCTTGGCTTAGTCCTTCCTTTGGAATGTCTTTATAGAGGTCTCTGAAGTATTGGAGCCAGAGGTTGCCATTTTGGATATGGTTGTTGTTTTTCTTGTCTTTGGTGTCCATGTGGTTCCATAGTTCCCAGAAGGAGTGGTCTTGGAGGGCGTCTTGGAGTTGATTGAGCTTCGTAGAGATGTAACTCTGCTTCTTCCTCCTGAGGATGGTTTTGTACTGCTTTTGTATGGAGTCATAGGCTTCCCTCAGACCCAGGTGGTTGGGGTCTCTGTGTTTCTTGTTGGAGGCTGTTCTCAGGGTCTTCCGTACAGCTTTACATTCTCTGTCAAACCAGCCATTGACCTGTGTTTCTTTTGGTCTCTTGTAGTCGACTTTTTTAAGGTCGGACAGTCTGGCCATTGCGTAAAATATATTGTTGAGGTCCTTTGCTGCTTGGTTCACTCCCTCTGGGTTTGGCATGTACTCAAGGTTGTAGAAGTGGTGGAGCATCCGCTGTATTTCAGGTCTTCTGGAAGCTTCTTTATATCTTAGTGCCGATATTTTGGACCATTTATAGGATGGAGGCCGGGTGAAGAGGCCGCTCTGCTGTGGCTTCTGAGTGGATGGTTTCTCTGTAGATTTCATGTACAGAAGAAGTTGGCTGTGGTCTGACAGGTGCGTTTGTGGGGTGACTATGAAGGCGCTGACATCTGCCAGGTTCAGGTCTGTAATGGCGTAATCAACTACACTCCTCCCTACATGGGAGTTTAGTGTATACCTTCCTAAGGAGTCACCCTTGCATCGTCCATTAAGGATATGAAGTCCTAAACTTTTACATACGTTCAGGAGCTTTCTGCCACTTTTGTTGACTGTACTGTCATAGCTGTTTCTCTCAGTGTGTACAGGGTCTTGGCCGTCATTCTCTGCTCCAAGTATGTAGATGTTTCCATCCGTGGTCAGGAAGTCTCTCTCTCTCCCTGTTCTTGCATTGAGGTCTCCAAAGATGAGAACTTTGCCCAGGGCCTGATAATGGGCGGCTTCTCTCTGTAAGATTTCGAAGCAGTCTGGATTGAAGTAGGGGGACTCTGGCGGTGGTATATAGGTGGCACAGAGGTGGACATCAGACTGACAGGTGAGGATGGAGCTGCTGATTCTGATCCATATGTGGCTGTCTCCTTTCTTCACCGGTTTGATGTACTGGTGGAGCTCCTCTTTATACCAGATCGCTACTCCTCCTGAGCCCCGGCCCTGTTTGATGTTTTTATTTTTCTGGGCATGGACCAAGAATTCCTTGTATCCAATAGGCACCAGGGATTCGTTTTCGGCTCTGGTCCATGTTTCCAGGAGGATCTGAATGTCTATATTTTTCATACTTTGTATAAAATCAGGGTCCTTTGTTTTAGATCCAAAGGTTGAGGCGTTGAGACCCTGGATATTCCAGCTGCTGATTGTAAGTGAAGACATTCTTCTGTGTGGTTTGTGTGTATATACCTTGTAATGAGTATGGCTGTGTGGGACAAACTGGATTTCTGACCGTTTTATAGTGGTGCTTGGTTCCATCCGGTCACATTATTATTCTGCGCAGTGCATTGAGCAGGTTTATTATCTCATCCCTATCTCTGCTCTGCATGTATCTGTGTGGGCTTGGTGGTGTCCTCGGTGGAGGTCTCCACCTCCGATGGTCTGACACTGGGTGAAGAGCTTTGTTTCCAGCTCCAGGAGGTAGCCTTGGGGTTTTCTGCTTTATCGTTCTCGGGGGTCTTTCAGTGTGATTATGGCCACTGTTGAATCCAGGCCCGGGGTCTCTGTTTAGCACGATGTCCTTCAGCTCTTTGGCCAGGAGGCTGACCCCTTGTTTGTTGAGGTGTTTATCATCGTGCAGGTGACTGTTGTTTATGGAGAGGTGTTGTGCCAGGGTCACGTTTGGCACAGTCTTGATCTTTTCAGTCAGTTCTGCATTGATGGCTTGGGTGGTTTGCCTGGGTATGTCCTTTCTTGGAAGCAGCGATGACAGAATGATTTTACTGTCCCGGAATTTTAGGTTTGCCATCTTTGCCAGGTTGATCAGTTGTTCTGCGATCTGCTGGTCTGGCCGATTGTTTGTACCCGTGTGTATAATAATGTGCTTTGGGTTGGTAAACCGTGGTCTACTGATGACCTCTGTCACCTGTTCAATACTTGCACAGCGGATTGTACGGACCTGTTTTCCTGGGAATAGCCGCTGTGTGTTTAGGTACTTCCCATTTGAGTCCATTATTAGGACAATATCAGGACTTTGTGATGTCTTGGGTGGGCTACGGTGCTGCTGACGAGGGTCTGTGGTGCTGGCTTTGCTGGTGGCTGGTTCTGTTCTCTCTTCCATCTCTCTGGTTTCAGGATTTGAGTCCATTATTAGGACAGTATCAGGACTTTGTGATGTCTTGGGTGGGCTACGGTGCTGCTGACGAGGGTCTGTGGTGCTGGCTTTGCTGGTGGCTGGTTCTGTTCTCTCTTCCATCTCTCTGGTTTCAGGATTTGAGTCCATTATTAGGACAGTATCAGGACTTTGTGATGTCTTGGGTGGGCTACGGTGCTGCTGATGGGGTTCAGTGGTGGCCATATTGTCTGCTCTCTGGCATGTTTTCGTTGCCCCCTGCTGGTTCAGATGACCAGGGCTATGGGCTTTTAATTCTCTAATCTCCTTTCGGAGTTGATCATTGTCTTTTTTCAGTTCCCCCATTTCCTGTAGTGCTGCCTTGTATTGATATTTCATTTCACACATTTCCTCCCTTATTTTCTGTGTGGCTGTGTCATTTGCTGCTTGGTAATTTGCGTTGCTTTGTGAGTTTCTTTCACATGCTAATTTCAGTTGGACCAAGTCTCTTTCTAGTTGAGATAAGAAGTCTCTGATGTTATCAGGCGAGAGGTGTGAAGTGTCGGGGGTTAGGCGGCTCTGTCTGGGAATCCCTATGTGAGCATTAGAGGTAGCTGCTGGGGCTTGTAGTCCTTTATAGGTTTGTGCCTGCTCTTTGATATCGGAGAAACAATTTTCAAATTGCTGCAGAATCTCCTCCGTCCCCTGCGCCATGACTGTGCCAGTTTTGTATAGGAGTATGGTGAGCGCATTGGTGTCCTCTGCTTGGCTGGTAATTTTAATCTGCTGGACACCTTTATCGTTGGTTTTAGATACATGTTTGTATCGTTTGCACAGCGCAGTGCGCCAAGCTGAGGGGTGGTCTGTATAGAATAATACATTGGTTTTTCTTTTTGGTTCTTTCTTTGTGAAATCTGCATAAAGAGTCTCTGGATTCTCTCTAACGTAGTCCATCTTGGATTTATTGCCCCCCTGTGTTATCTCCAGATCTGGCCCCCAGCATTCCTGTGTCTCTGGCTCTGGGCTTTGTTCATTTACATGTTCTA
>NC_091282.1:984618287-984723287 GCF_032444005.1 Ranitomeya imitator
TTGCAGTCAGCATGCAGCCAGCGGGTAAGGAATGGGTGAATCAAAAACCCCCAAACCCCGCCTCCATGGCTGAAGATTGTTCCCTCCAAATCCAGGTGACAGTGTCCCTTTAAGTCTGTATCTCCCCCCCCCCCTTCTTTTGCATTATATAGTGCTTCTTGTACAGCCTAGTATTTAAATCCTGGTAATTTGGAGGTTAGATTGCTGGTGAATATTTATAGCCTCATATCCTGTTGTCACGCGGAAGTGTTTGTTTTTAAATATTTTTCTTTTTTATGTAATAATTGGCATTCCTTTTAATAAAGCCATATTTTAATATTCCCGTGCCTTGCATATATTTTCTTTTTTGGTCCGTGTGGTATTGCTTTGTCTTTAGGCGCCATTTTCTTGAAGACACACTGCCGGCGCCATTTTCTTGAAGACACACTGCAGGTGTGTCTTCAAGAAAATGGCGCCGGGAAGCGCGGACTGCGCAGGCGCCGATTCCGGCAGCAGGAGGACGAAGAAAATGGGCGGAAAGGAATGGCGTAAGTAACAAATTGCTGTGGCATGAAGCTGTGACACTTCATGCCACAGCAATTTGTTATTTACGCCACCAGATTCCTTTCCGCCGCCATTTTCTTGGTCCTGCTGCCGGAATCGGCGCCTGCGCAGTCCGCGCTTTCCGGCGCCATTTTCTTGAAGACACACTGCCGGCGCCATTTTCTTGAAGACACACTGCAGGTGTGTCTTCAAGAAAATGGCGCCGGAAAGCGCGGACTGCGCAGGCGCCGATTCCGCCAGCAGGAGGACCAAGAAAATGGCGGCGGAAAGGAATCAGGTGGCGCAAGTAACAAATTGCTGTGGCATGAGGCTGTGGCACTTCATGCCACAGCTATTTGTTACTTACGCCACCTGATACGGGGCATATACTATGGAGCATCTTATGGAGCAGCGTATGGGGCATATGGATGGGAGCAGCAAATTAAAGAACTGTGCCGCAGGATGGGAGCAGCACATGACAGAACGGGGGCGCAGGATGGGAGCAGCACATGACAGAACGGGGGTGCAGGATGGAAGCAGCACATGACAGAACGGGGGTGCAGGATGGCAGCAGCACATGACAGAACGGGGGCGCAGGATGGGAGCAGCACATGACAGGATGGGAGCAGCAAATGACAGAACGGGGGCGCAGGATGGGAGCAGCACATGACAGAACGGGGGCGCAGGATGGGAGCAGCACATGACAGAACGGGGGCGCAGGATGGGAGCAGCACATGACAGAACGGGGGCGCAGGATGGGAGCAGCACATGACAGAACGGGGGCGCAGGATGGGAGCAGCACATGACAGAACGGGGGCGCAGGATGGGAGCAGCACATGACAGGATGGGAGCAGCAAATGACAGAATGGAGGCGCAGGATGGGAGCAGCACATGATAGAACGGGGGTGCAGGATGGGAGCAGCAAATGACAGAACGGAGCGCAGGATGGGAGCAGCACATGACAGAACGGGGGCGCAGGATGGGAGCAGCACATGACAGAACGGGGCGCAGGATGGGAGCAGCACATGACAGGATGGGAGCAGCAAATGACAGAATGGAGGCGCAGGATGGGAGTAGCACATGACAGGATGGGAGCAGCAAATGACAGAATGGAGGCGCAGGATGGGAGCAGCACATGATAGAACGGGGGTGCAGGATGGGAGCAGCACATGATAGAACGGGGGTGCAGGATGGGAGCAGCACATGATAGAACGGGGGTGCAGGATGGGAGCAGCACATGACAGAACGGGGGCGCAGGATGGGAGCAGCACATGACAGAACGGGGGCGCAGGATGGGAGCAGCACATGACAGGATGGAGACCATATACCAATATAAATGCTCGCCACTCGGGCGTAGAACGGGTTCAATAGCTAGTTTTATATAACAGAGTGAGAAGTGTCCTTCTGACATTAATATACCCGATCTCTCCTGGTGCACAGACAGGATGTTAAAAAGTATATATATTTGTGAGGAACCCTAACATTCTGGTAACCCTGCTAGAAATCCTAACATATCTTCTGAATCAGGAATATTAGGTCAGTAGGTTTTTTTTGTTTTTGTTTAATTAATCATGCATTCATCATAAGAGAAATGTTAGAAAACCCGACAACAGATTAATGTCACCAGTTGTGTTAGTTTTTTCCTGTCAATAGCTTTGTTGGAATAGAGGTGGCAGCTTGTGGCATGTCACAAATAGCACATCGTCTCTAGAGAACTGCATCTTAACGAGGCCGGAAAAACAGCCCATCACTGGCATTACGCCGAGGATGTACTTGGACCCAGGAGGACCAGAGCGATTATATTTGGCACACCTTTATTGGCCATACACTTAGGACTAAAATGGAGCAGAAGTCTTGACGTAGCCTAGGTTTAACATTAAACCGTAATTAACGTCAATGAAACGGATTGTTTTGGAGCAATGCATCCTGATGTGACTATTAAACAGCGAGCTAGCCATCTCCTGGGATAACCTTCATTCACACTATTAGATTTCTCTCTCTACAGAAAATTTTCCTCCAAGTCATCATTTCTGCAAATTTCACAAAAGGATTGTGTGTGGGGGGAAAATAATTCTGGTAAGACGCCTACCTACACAGATCCCCTGCATAAAACAGAAAGTGGAGTATTCAGGCTTCTAGTGACAAACTTTTGGTGCGATGAGTCACCAGTTTTCTTGGTTTCGTTCCCTTCCTAATTCAGCACAAGGTACAGTCATATACACTTGATTATTAGCCATTCCTTTATCATGTCTGACATGGCAGAAGTCTCCAGGGTATAGCTCGTATCAGTGGTCTGCACCTGCTGACTGCCTTCACAGTTACGTGCTGGGAGTTGTAGTTTTACACCTAGAGAGTCCATAGTAGGAGACCATTGGCTTATATAATGAGGGTACATGCCCACAATAAGGAACAGCAGCGTTCTACGATACAAGCACAGTAGATGGCACTTATAGAAATCCCATGCCCACTGTGCTTCTATTTGACGCGGTGTAAGCTCACCCATGGTGCAGGTCTACGAGCCGCAGCATGTCAATTTCCACAATAGAGATGCATTGGCTGTGGT
This sequence comes from Ranitomeya imitator, assembly GCF_032444005.1. Taxonomy (NCBI): domain Eukaryota; kingdom Metazoa; phylum Chordata; class Amphibia; order Anura; family Dendrobatidae; genus Ranitomeya; species Ranitomeya imitator. The sequence goes on from NC_091282.1 coordinate 984,621,373, forward strand.
AAATGGTTCAGTGAACATATGCAGATTTACTGGCGTGATTAGAACGCAGCAAAAATATGTTGAATCCAAAAGCGGTTACATCTTGATCGGAGGAACGTTGCCTTACACATTGCTATTAGGAAACGGGGTAAAAGGAGATCTTCAGCCACGTCACATTCATTGTGTGGACAAAAACAAAAAAAATAAGCAAATGCCCTGCAGTAAATAAATAGCAACAGAACATGAAAATAAAATAGGGAACTTAATTAATCATTGTTTTTTTTTTAAATCAAAAGCATAAAAGCCATTCCACCACACCACAGTGACCCTATTTTTCAAAGCTTACTATGTGTCAAGTGATGTAACGTGATGGGTGTGACCTCCCTTTTTGCTTGAGCTGGACATTACAATCATACAAATTCCTCATGGCTGGGTGTCCATTAGCCAGGTCTCAGTCCTTTTAAGCCCTTATTCACATTGTTACTTGACATATGGTAAGGTTTTCATACCATCGGTTAGGGTAGTCCCAAATAGGGTCACCTTGACATGGTGGGATGGCTTTTACAAATTTTTATATATTTTTTTTTCAATCAAAATTAGGTTAACCAAAAGTACCCTACATTAGTTTATTATTATTATTTATATAGCACCATTAATTCCATGGTGCTGTACATGAGAAAGGGGTTACATATAGTTATAGATATCGTTTACAGTAAACAAATTTACAATGACAGACTGGTACAGAGGGGAGAGGACCCTGTCCTTGCATTCTATGGGATTTCATGCACTATTGCGATTTACTTCGTGCAGGATATTTGCTTATTTTCTTTTTATCTTCGGTTTTGTGTGCTTAGTGACCAGTGTGAACACGCACCTACACGCTGCATGCACATTAACTTATACTCGGATACTTCCAAACCTATAGTGGTCGCAGCAGGGTACTACAGATCAACCCCCTATTTTTTGATTAGGGCTTGGATCTGGAGTACCTGGCCACTGTCAAAATGACAGTATGTGGTGTTCCAGTAGCATCAGAGAATTTCTGGCTCTCAAACAACAGTTGCTTGGCGGGGTGCTGGGTGGCACAAACTGACCTGCGGTGCAAGTTTAAAAGCAGCAACGTGTGAATTCGTCTTTCACGCATGCAGAGTTTTACGTGCAGATTTTCACCATAGACATAGATGTGGAGAATCTGCAGGTAGACAACACGTGTAATCCGCACATAACTATCAATAAAAGTTTTACCAAAGCCAAATAACAGAAAATATCAGAAAACGAAAGCAGCTTTATTCAGATTATGATATACCAAAAATGCGATAAAAGTGCTTGTAAAATAGCACAAGTAATCTAATTGACCCAAAACGTGTAGGAGAATCTGCAACATCAAAAACTGACCAAATACTCATCATGGGAAGGTAGGCTTATGGTACGTTCACACAAGGTTTGATGAGGATGTCTACATAGATTATGCTCTTAAATCCACATAAAAAAAAAACGCATCAAATACCCTTTGAATAAGTTTCCGACCGATTTAAAATTGGAAAAATGCCTCTAGTGCACACAGGACTCCCTCCCCCCATGTTATTCGGAAAAATTTCCAGTAAAACTAATAGAAAGCTTATTCAAAGAGTATTTGATCGATTTTTTTTTTTTTACATGGATTTGCAGTAAAAGTCTTTGGGAAAAAAAAAAAAAAAAAAAAGAGCCCCACATCAAATGTGAAAAGGCCGTAAAGAGGAAGAAGTGATGCATGCTCATGGTTCTAAAATAGATCAGGTTTTTTTCCAGAATACCCATAATCTAGAGTGGAGCAAAGCGCAGTAACAGAAGGCCACCTGACTAATTCACACACTACTTTCTGGAGTACCAGGCGGGTTGGTTTGATATTAGGAATCATATCAGAACATTTATAATAATTTAAAACAAAAAAAAAAAAAAAAACAACTTTCTAGTGAATATAAAATACCAAATTGAAAAAAAAAAAAACTCAGAACCGAGCAACTTTAAAAAAAAAAAATAGGTTTATTACAAAATCTTTAAGTTCATCTACTACAGTAAACATTAACACACAAAGCTAATAGTGAAGAATAAAGCAGCAGCCATTCATCCAATACAAAGCAATAAACAGGAGGTAAGACACAGAGAATAACTGGCCTATGCTGAAGGAAATACATATTAATAATGTACCATTGCTCACACATCACAGCTCGTAATATAGAGGTTGTGTAGCCATGCTCGTAGTATTGGCACATATCCAAGGATCCGTATAAAGGCTTGAACAGAACAATACACATCGCTAGGAAGTAAACAAGTCCTGATACAATTTTTAGAACAGGCCATTCCAAATAGCTTTTTTGGTCGTCTTTCCTGTAGATCGTCACAGTGTTCGCAATTTTCCCACAATCAACTTAGTAAAGGCTCGTCTTCCTCATGATCCTAAGGAATTCCTGCTCATTGATTTCCCCATCTCCATCACGATCGGCTTCATCAATCATTTCCTAAAGCAAGATTGGGTCATTATTAATGACAGTCACGAAGTGTCCGCACCACGCAGCCCAGACTGTACACAGCAAGTCTTGGATTTTAACACTTGACAACAAATATAATAAAATTACCAGTGAGATGATGTCAATTCATTGGGCCAGATTTGGGTGAAAAAATTATAATATAAAACACTAAAATGTTGAGGGATTATAATAAAACACAAACCAACCCTATTTTATTGAAACAAAAAATATAATTAATACCATTAACTCATGATCACACTAAGTAAAGCACAACTCCAGCGCTGTAGTGGTGCTGAAAATCCAAGTCCACTTCGCCCCGTCTCACACTCACCTTCCGGTATATTCACCAGTTTTTGCCGCCGCTCCAGGCCATCTTATGCAGTTTCATCAATGCAAGTCTATGAGAGCCTCGTTTAGGCCTCGTTACGGCTCAGACTCACATTGAGAGCTTGTCAGTCAGAGGCTGTGCTCACAAGATGGCATCGTGATACCAGACCAGGTAAAAAAAAAAAAAAAAAGAAATGGCGAAGGCGCCAGAGAAAGAGTATAGGACCAGGCAGGGGACTTGCGTATAAAGCGCCACTTCAGCTGTTACCAAAAAAAAAGAAAAATTACTGGAGGGTGCTTTAAACCATTGCTTATTTATTGCTGGTTCTCATGGACCTCTTGTTGCAATACTCTGTTGCAGCCGTCATACAGCAGGATGGTGCATAGTGGGACAATGGGACATGACAGTCACATCAGTCTTCTCTGCGTGATGAAGAATGGGCAAACTGCGAACGTGTAAACGCACTGCACATGGAAAGCCAGTGCTTTATGCAGGAGCAAATCAGGCTGGAACGGTGCACGCAGGGCTGTGGAGTCAGTAAGCCAAAACATCTGATTCCCGATTCCCCATCACTACTGAGCACGTGCATAAAGTGAAGCACAGATTCATCTCAGCTAAAAGCCCAGATCCTTAGATCAGGAACAGAGCAGACATTTATAGGACTTTTCATCACTTTCCCAAATCATTATTATGAAAACATTTACAGCACATCTGTATTGTACTGCTGTACCCAATCTATGATATATTTTAGGAGTCAGACCATTTTATACCGACTCCACAGCCCTGGGTGCATGTGTATCAACACTGGCTGACCTTTCACTACATAGGGTTGAGACTCTCTGGAAGGCTGCATAGGAAAATGAATCATGTTACTGGTAGGATACGATGAACAGTTAATCAAAATCTTAGGAATACCGTTTAAAAAAAAACTAACAAACATCTGATCCATAAAGGGGTATATATTTTTTTGAGCTTTCGTTCTTTCCTCCACTTCGTTCAAGAGCCATAACTTTTTAGTATTTCCACCCACATAGCTGTATAATGGCTATTTTTTTTTTTTTTTTTTTTTTTTTCGGCCGATGAGTTGCATATTTGTATGACCCCATATATTACACTGAAAAATGGGAAAAAAAACTCTACGTAATAAGAAATTGTGAAAATACGTACGCTACTCACCTGGTAGCGGTGTTTTTTCAGGAGCCATGACAGCACAACGAGAGAGAGGGGATCCGCCCTTCAGGGACAGGAAACCTCAGACATAAAAAGGGTGGCACCTCACTCCCCCGCCAGTTTGTTTACAGAGTATGAAAGGACCTTCTAGGTTAGTAGCACATAAACAATATTAATATATGGTACAATTCACCCAGTGAATAAACTTAGGAATTTCCTAAAGGAAGTGTTGAACCCATAAGCAAATAGGGTAGGGAATATAAGGGTGCTGTCATGGCTCCTGAAAAAACACCGCTACCAGGTGAGTAGCGTACGTATTTATTCAGTCGCCATGACAGCACAACGAGAGACTTTCAGAGAAGTGAAAAAGTGACTAGGGAGGGATAATAGCCTCCAGCACCCTTCTCCCAAACGTGAGGTCGGAGGAGCCACCTAGATCTAATCTATAGTGTCTAAGAAAGGTGGATGGAGAAGACCATGTGGCCGCCTTACAGATGTCCTCAGTCGATACTTCTGCTCTCTCAGCCCAGGATGTGGCTACTGCACGAGTGGAGTGAGCCTTTATACCTTCTGGAATTTCCACGCCACCTGCGGTATAAGCAAGAGATATCGCCTCCCTAATCCATCTGGCTAGCGTATTTTTTGATACCCTAAGACCCTTCCTAACCCCCTGGTAGGATAAAAATAAGGAGTGGTCTTTTTTCCAGGTATCTGTTACTGAGATGTATTTGAGAAGGCACCTACGTACGTCCAAACAATGAAATCTCTGCTCCTTATCGTTAGAGGTATTAGGACAAAATGAAGGTAGGATCACCTCCTGGGATCTACGAAATTTTGACGCAACCTTTGGAAGATAAAGAGGGTCAGGCCTCATCACCACTCCATCTTCCATAAATTGCATATATGGACGTTGTCTGGACAATGCCTGAAGATCACTAACCCTTCTTGCCGATGTAAGGGCAACTAAGAGGGCTGTTTTGACCGACAGGATTTTGATTGGAACAGAGTCAATAGGCTCGAACGGAGCTTGTGTTAGAGCCGAGAGCACAAGATTTAGATCCCATGGAACTATCTTTTGTTTAACAACCGGCCTGGATCTGGTGACCGCTTTGAAAAACCTTGTTATCCAGTGATTACTGGCTAAGTTGGAATTATATAGTGCCCCTAGAGCTGAAACCTGAACTCTAAGGGTGCTGGTGGCTAAGCCTAATTCTAGGCCCTTCTGTAAAAATTCTAAGATTTGAGCAATATCAGGTTTTTGATCGATTTGTGCTCCTGAACTTAATAGGAACTTCCTCCATACCCTAACATAAATGCTAGTCGTGGAGGCTTTCCTACTTTTAAGCAGAGTATTTACAAGATTTTGAGAGAATCCCTTCCCTTTCAGAAGTGACCTCTCAAGTTCCACGCTGTCAGGTGCAAGTTGGTTACTCGTGGATGTAGGACTGGACCCTGGGAGAGGAGGTCTGGAATTTCTGGGAGGATCCATGGTTGGGAAATGGACATGCTTCTCAACCATGGGAACCAAGACCTTCTGGGCCAAAACGGAGCTATTAATATCACTCGGGCCCTGTCTTCCCGAATTTTCCTCAGAACTATAGGAATCAGATTCAGAGGGGGAAAAGCATAGGCGAGACTGAAGTTCCAGGAGATCAGAAGAGCGTTGATTGCATACGGGTTGTCTCTTGGATCTAGGGAGCAGAATTGATGAAGTTTCTTGTTTCCCCGACTGGCAAACAGATCTATCTCTGGACATCCCCACAACCGCACGATCTGATTGAAGACAGCCGGTTTTAGAGACCAGTCCCCTTGTTTGAGCTCGTTGCGGCTTAAATAATCGGCCATGGTATTTAGATTTCCCTTTATATGAAGGGCCGTAAGGGAGAGCAGGTGATTTTCGACCATCTGAAAAATACGATTTGTAACGTTCATTAATGATCTAGACCGTGTACCTCCCTGGTGGTTCACATAAGCAACGGTCACCTGGTTGTCAGAGAGTAGTCTAACATGTCTACCCTGCAAAGGTACAAGGAACCTATCCAAGGCGCGTTCTACCGCCATCAATTCCTTCAGATTGGAGGACGTGTCCCGCTCAGATAGGGACCACAGACCCTGAATGCAATTGTCTTCCCAGTGTGTCCCCCAACCCGTGGGGCTAGCATCAGTTGTTATCACTCGTGTTATCTGATTTGTCCAAGGTACACCTCTACGCAGATTAGGGATGTGCGTCCACCAACTTAGAGAACCCGTGGCCTCTACAGATAGGGAAATTTTTTTATCAAGGTTAGCGCCCAGCCGCCGAAAATTATGCAGAACATCCCATTGCAGAGACCTGGAGTGAAACTGTGCCCACATCACCGCCGGAAAACAAGAAGTAAGTGAACCTAAGAGTGACATAGCACTTCTTAAGGAGACTACGGGATTATTAATTGCTCTGGAGGCCAGCCGATGAATAGAATCAACTTTTGAGTCTGGCAGGCGACATTCCTGCTGACTCGAATCCACAGTAAGACCCAAAAACTGCTGTGATGTTGAGGGCTGAAGACGCGATTTTTTGAGATTGATAATCCATCCTAAGTTGTGCAATGCTGCCATCACTTTCTCCAACTGTTCTTTACAGTGTACCTCTGAACGCCCAACGATCAATAAATCATCCAGGTAGGGAATTATTAGTATGTTTTGCTCATGAAGGTGTGCCATAACCTCCACCATAATCTTAGTGAACACCCGAGGTGCGACTGCAACACCAAAGGGGAGTGCCCGATATTGAAAGTGCTCTACTGTGCCGGCAAAAGAAACCGCCACCCTGAGAAAGCGCTGATGAGTTGCATGTATCGGGACATGGTAATAGGCGTCTTTCAGATCTAAGACAACCATGAAGCAATTGTGAAAAAGAAGCTTTATTGCCGACTTCCTGCTGATCCCATTTTTTAAAATGGAATCTGTGAATACATTCAGGCCCTTTAGATTGATGATGGTACGATATGACCCATCTGGCTTCTTTACCAGGAATAAAGGGGAGTAAAACCCCGTACCTTGTTCCTCCGTAGGTACTTTAACGAGAACCCCCTTTTTTTGGAGATCTCGAACCTCTGACTCCAACGCCAACTGTTCTGCGGGAGAAGAACGGATAGGAGTTAATTTAAATTTGTCCTGGGGGGGTATGGTGGAACTGGAACTTTAACCCCCTCTTTAATGATACTGAGTATCCATGGACTATTGGTGATTTTCAACCAGGCTGGGTAGAAGGCCAACAGCCTACCGCCCACCTGAGCCGCCAGTCATTGAGGCTTTTTAGAGTCTCTAGAAGAGTTAAACATGTAACCTCTACCTCTTCTTCTGTAAGAGTTATATCTGGTCGATTCTCTATTTGAATCTCTGTCCGATCTTCGGCGATACGGCCCTCCTCTGTTGTAGTCCCGTCTATAGAAGGGTCTTGTTAGAAGACGGAATCGTTTTTTACTGTCACCCGCTTTTTCTAGAAGCTCATCCAGCACTGGCCCAAACAAATGAACCCCCTCACAGGGGATGCCACATAGTTTCGATCTGGCCTGTAAGTCTCCTGGCCAGCATTTTATCCAAAGAGCTCTACGGGCTGCATTAGACAGTGCTGAGGACCTTGCGGCTAGCCTAACGGAATCGGCTGACGCATCCGAAAGGAAGGCTGCTGCATCCTGAATCATAGACATAGATGACAGGATTTCGCTCCTAGGAACCTTATCCTTGAGTTGGTCTTCTAGATGACCCAGCCATACCATCAACGACCGGGCAGTGCAGGTGGCCGCAATCGCCGGCCTCAGGGAACCTGCTGACGTTTCCCAAGCTCCTTTAAGGAATACCTCAGCTTTCCTATCAAGCGGGTCCTTTAGGTTTCCCAGATCCTCGAATGGGAGAGACGTTTTTTTACATGCTTTGGCCACCGCCGCATCCAGTTTCGGGACCTTGTCCCAGGAGGAAGAAGCCTCTTCCTCAAAGGGATACCTTCTTTTGAATGCTGGTGGGAGTGACCCCTTCCTTTCGTGTTTCTTCCATTCTCTCGTAATCAGTGACTTAACTTTATCAACTACCGGAAATACTCTTCTGGATTTGCGATCTATGCCTTTAAACATTATGTCCTGGATGGAACATTCCGCCTGGGTCTCCTCAATGCCCATAGTGTTGTTGACAGCTTTGACTAAGCGGTTAATCCTATCCAGTGATAGACAGGTTCGACTAGATTCCACGTCCTCTGATGATGACGGATGAGAATCCGAGCTCACACCACCCGTGTCTGAATCCACATCTGAGGCTGGGGATAATATCTCTTTCCTCTTTTTTGAAACTGTCTTCTGAAACCTCATGGAATCTCTGACCTCCTGTCTAACCAAATCCCTAAGAGTAGACGTAAGGTCAGGGGCCTCGTCCTCAATTAACCGTTGAATGCAGATGCTGCACAATTTCTTTTTATGTCCATCTGGAAGCGGCTCCGTACAGATGGCACACTCCCTATGTTTGGATTTGGACACAGATTTCCTCCCCTAATAAGGAGAGAGGGAATACAAGGAGGGACAGCTATCAGAAAACGTACTTTCACGAAGCTCACTTACCCATCCCTGCAGCGAATGGTACCGTGATCGGGGGGTCCTTCTTAGCCGGAGATTCCTTACGGCCTGAGGACTTAGTTGATTTCTGAGCCTCTTTAGCTCTACCAGCATGACTACTGCCACTAGAACGCCGCTGGGAGCTGCTCAAAGGCTGTTCAGGTGACTGCTGCTGCTCACCGCCCAGCTGCGGTGTTCCTTCCAGAGACTCCATACCGGAAATGGTAGACAGGAACATGCTGAGGCTTCAGTTAAATGCCTCCCCCTGGGCACCACCCCCGGATGGGGATCAGCAGGGAAATCACTTGCCGACGACCGGTACTGCACTGGTAGGGTCGTGACCGCTAGGCGCCCGCTTAAAGCGCTGGACCCCCCGTGGCCAAAAAATCCCTCCCCAAACGCCGGCGTCGCCATTAGCTAGGAGAGGTCGCTACCGCGCATGCGCGGCCGCGTCATCGCCCCGCGCCGCTCGCGACGTCATCCGGACACGCCTCTTCCGGATGCCGCTGCGGCGCTGAGCAGACGCGCCGGACAAGGACGGCAGCTCTCTCCAGCCACCGCAGACCCCAGCGCAAGCGGCGGACCGACCCCGGAGGCCCCAGCAGAAGCGGCACCCTGGAGACCCCCAGGTAAAAAGCAGCTGTCGTAGAAGCAAGGCCCTTATTGCCTCGGGCCGCTTCCTCCTGCCGACACCTACACCAACAGTGCCCCTGCCGTGTGGTGCTTCCATCTACCTGACCAGGCCGAGGTAGGGGGACCCCGCTACCTGCATCGGCCTGTCAGGCGTGGGATAAATTCTTTTCTTCGACCCTCTTCTCGGGGCCTGTCTGAAGAGGTTCCACTGTCAGGGACAGGAAACCAACTGGCGGGGGAGTGAGGTGCCGCCCTTTTTATGTCTGAGGTTTCCTGTCCCTGAAGGGCGGATCCCCTCTCTCTCGTTGTGCTGTCATGGCGACTGAATAAAATGTAGTTATTTTCTCAGCGCCATTTTCTGAGACTCATACCATTTTTATTTAGCGTAATAGAGCTGTGGGAGGCCTTATTTTTATTTTTTTTCAGTACAACAGGGTTTTTAATGATTCCATTTTGGGGTGGATACATTTAGATAATTTCTTATTGCATTTTTTTAGTGGTGACTGCCAACAACCTTTTACAGACGATAGTGCTGGAGTATATGACAATCTGGGATAGGAGGCAAAGGTCTCATTCTACAGATTTACGCAAGACAATAATACCGCCAGTCTTTAGATATCCTTCATTAGGGTGGCATTACATACCTGTAATTCTTCATCTGTGAGGTTCTCACCCAATTCTTTGGCAACCCTTTTTAGGTTTTTAAAAGAGATCTTTCCTGTGCCGTCGTCATCAAATAGCCGGAAAGCTTTCATAATTTCTTCTTTAGAGTCTTTCTCACTCTAGTTGTAAAAGTAAAAATCAACAGAAAGTTTTACACAAAGTTATGCAGAGATTATTACATAAAATATAAAGTCTAAAGTTTCAAACTAGATACAAATGTATCAGATTTACCATGGCCACTCACACTGGATGATATATATGGTGCATTTGCAGACTATCCAGTCTAAGGCCGGCTTCACACTCAGCGTATGAAAATACGGTCCGTACATTACGGCCGTAATACGCTGAAATGTCCCGAAAATAGTGGTCCGTAGCTCCTCCGTAGGCAGGGTGTGTCAGCGTTTTTTGGCAATGGCATCCTCCGTATGTAATCCGTATGGCATCCGTACTGCGTGGTTTTCTCGCAGGCTTGCAAAACCAACATACCGCTATAGAAATGATCCATGTGTCCCAAAAAGAAAATATAATATAATATAATATAATATATATATATATATATCTCTCTATCTCTCTCTCTATCTCATTAGACACATATATGTATATATATTAATATTTTTTCCAGCGCTATACAGCTTGAAAGCCGGTAATTCAATTACTGGCTTTTTCTTTCTCCTTCCTAAAACCCGACATGATTTGAGACATGGTTTGCATACAGTAAACCATGTCTTCTCTCCATTTTTTTTTTGCAGATTTCACACTACTGTCAGTAGAGTGTATCTGCAAAATTTGGCCGTTCTAGCTCTTAAAATAAAGGGTTAAATGGCGGAAAAAATTGGCGTGGGCTCCCGCGCAATTTTCTCCGCCCAAGTAGTAAAGCCAGTGACTGAGGGCAGATATTAATAGCCTGGAGAGGGTCCATGGTTATTGGCCCTTCCCTGGCTACAAATATCTGCCCCCAGCCACCCCAGAAAAGGCACATCTGTAAGATGCGCCTATTCTGGCACTTGGCCACTCTCTTCCCATTCCCGTGTAGCGGTGGGATATGGGGTAATGAAGGGTTAATGCCACCTTGCTATTGTAAGGTGACATTAAGCCTAATTAATAATGGAGAGGCGTCAATTATGACACCTATCCATTATTAATCCAATTGTAGTAAAGGGTTAAATAAAACACAAACATTATTTTAATGAAATAAAAAGAATGGTTGTTGGAGTATTTTATTCTACGCCCAATCCAGTCACTGAAGACCCTCGTTCTGTGAAAGAAAAAACATAATAAACCAACAATATACTTACCCTCCGCAGATCTGTAACGTCCAACGATGTAAATCCTTCTGAAGGGGTTAAAACATTTTGCAGCAAGGAGCTTTGCTAATGCAATGCTACTCCTCGCTGCAAAACCCCGGGGAATGAGTCTAAATATAGATCTATGAGCTATATTTAGCTTCATTTGCGGTGAGGCGCCCTCTGCTGGCTGTTCATAGATCGTGGGAACTTTCCTAGAAAGCCTGGGAGCTTTCTAGGTAAGTTCCCACGATCTATGAACATCCAGCAGAGGGCGCCTCACCGCAAATGAAGCTAAATATAGCTCATTGATCTATATTTAGACTCATTCCCCGGGGTTTTGCAGCGAGGAGTAGCATTGCATTAGCAAAGCTCCTTGCTGCAAAATGTTTTAACCCCTTCAGAAGGATTTACATCGTTGGACGTTACAGATCTGCGGAGGGTAAGTATATTGTTGGTTTATTATGTTTTTTCTTTCACAGAACGAGGGTCTTCAGTGACTGGATTGGGCGTAGAATAAAATACTCCAACAACCATTCTTTTTATTTCATTAAAATAATGTGTTTGTGTTTTATTTAACCCTTTACTACAATTGGATTAATAATGGATAGGTGTCATAATTGACGCCTCTCCATTATTAATTAGGCTTAATGTCACCTTACAATAGCAAGGTGGCATTAACCCTTCATTACCCCATATCCCACCGCTACACGGGAATGGGAAGAGAGTGGCCAAGTGCCAGAATAGGCGCATCTTCCAGATGTGCCTTTTCTGGGGTGGCTGGGGGCAGATATTTGTAGCCAGGGGGGGGGCCCAATAACCATGGACCCTCTCCAGGCTATTAATATCTGCCCTCAGTCACTGGCTTTACTACTCTGGCGGAGAAAATTGCGCGGGAGCCCACGCCAATTTTTTCCGCCATTTAACCCTTTAAGAGCTAGAACGGCCAAATTTTGCAGATACACACTACTGACATTAGTAGTGTGGAATCTGCAAAAAAAATGGAGAGAAGACATGGTTTACTGTATGTAAACCATGTCTCAAATCATGTCGGGTTTTAGGAAGGAGAAAGAAAAAGCCGGTAATTGAATTACCGGCTTTTTGCTATATCGCGGCTGTATGAAGTAAGAATATATATACATATATGTGTCTTTATATATATATATATATATATCTATTCTATGTGTACATATTTATTCTACCTATTCTAATGTCAGCTGTCAGTGTGATTTTACTGTACACCGCACTGAATTGCCGGCTTTTCTCTCTAACACCGCTGCGTATTCCTCGCAAGTCACACTGCTGGTCCATGTGTAATCCGTATTTTTGGGGCTTCCATAGACTTTCATTGGCGTTTTATTTGCGCAATACGGTGACAAACGCAGCATACTGCGATTTTCTACGGCCGTAGAAAGCCGTATAATACTGATCAGTTTAATACGGCAGATAGGAGCAGGGGCATAGAGAGTAATTGTGCCGTATTTTTTGCGAGTTTTACGGACGTAGTTTCTGCGCTCTTACGTCCGTAAAACTCGCAAGTGTGAAGCCGGCCTAAGTGTACACCATTTGTTGGCTGACTTGTTGCGCCAAAATGTTAGCACAGGTTCTTAGGCCATGTCATGCCCTTTATCTAGCAAGGCATGACATGGGGTTCTTGCGGTGCCAGGCATGTAAATTGCACCAGAATTGTAGTGCACCATAGTAAATCTTCCCCAAGCTCTTCCACTTACCATCTTATGTGTCATTAGAGATAAGAAATCCTCAAAGTCAATGGTGCCAGAACCGTCTTTATCAATATCAGCTATCATTTTTTTCATTTCTTCTTTCTTTGGCTCAAAACCTAAGGCACGCATGGCTACCTATATGAAAACAAATTAGAATCAGGAAAGTGGTATATTAGCAACTAAATCAATTTGCATCAGGAATACGTCTGTGCACGTCATAAATAATTCCCTTACTATGGTGCAGTTCTTCAGAAACAAAAGCAGGGTTACGAGCTGAAAAGAGCGCTGCCAAGAAGGAAACACTCAGAGTCCCTGCCATTACATCAACACATTAGGATTTCAATGGATTACAGGGGTGCTCCAATATTGAAAACATTACTTTTTATTAATACACTTAAAATAAAAAATGGTGGCAGTACCCTCGTGGATCCAGTGTCAGCTCCTTAAGTAATGCCTGCTCCTTTCAGATTTCAGAGGATTCCTGCAGGCCGTGATTGGCTGCAATGGTCAAGTGACGAGAATAGCTCATCATCAGAGTGATATCTGATGATGTGCTCACCGAGTCACCGGACTGACACAGCCCAGTCACAAGCTGCGGCGGTCTTCTGACTTCTGAAAGGAGAAAGCATCATGTCTGCACCCTTTGCAGGGTCTTAAAAATAAAAATTCTATGTCAGTCCCATTAACACTTCTTCCTCCCAGGGTCCATCAGGAGGCTCTACAGAGTCAGATTCATCTTTTGTTGGGAGGTTTTAATTAAATTCTTCACATGCGGCTTAGCATATTTTTCATTTTTGTTTAAAAAAAAAAATTCTTTATTTTTGCACTTTTTTTTAGCGCAAAAGACACGTTCCATTAAAATGTTGCAATGCCTTTTGCAAAAATTCGAGACATGCATAAGAATCCCTTTGGGGGTGGTGTTGGAGTACATTTGCACAAAAATGTTGCAACTTTTGATTGATTAATCATCCAAAAACATCGGGAAACCCCAAACAAACTAACTTTAAAGGGAACCTGTGATGTTAAAAGAAAAAAAAACGCTACTAACATGCAGATATGGGGTTAATCTGCAGGTTAATAGCATTCTGAACTTGCCCAGCGCCTGCACGTAGACCCACGCCGTGGGAGAAAGCTAACTATTCCTACCAGCAGTGGGTCTGCCGGGCAGGTTAAAGGGACACTGTCACCTGGATTTGGAGGGAACAATCTTCAGCCATGGAGGCGGGGTTTTTGGGTTTTTGATTCACCCTTTCCTTACCCGCTGGCTGCATGCTGGCTGCAATATTGGATTGAAGCTCATTCTCAATCCAATCTTGCCTTGCACAGGCGTGTACTATGGAGGACAGAGAATGAACTTCAATCCAATATTGCAGCCAGCATGCAGCCAGCGGGTAAGGAAAGGGTGAATCAAAAACCCAAAACCCCCGCCTCCATGGCTGAAGATTGTTCCCTCCAAATCCAGGTGACAGTGTCCCTTTAATAGCCTTTTTTTTTTTCTTTTTCCCACGTCACAGGTTCCCTTTAAAAAGGCGCAAATTGAAAAAAAATAAAAATAAAGGTGCAAATGAAAAACAGGAGAGAAAAAAAAAAACGGAATAATGAATTGGGTCTTTAGGTTTGTTTAATGTTAATCCTCCACACAAATAATTTATATTTATTACATGACATGTCTTTCTTCATATCTTAACCCCTTTACCCCCAAGGGTGGTTTGCACGTTAATGACCGGGCCAATTTTTACAATTCTGACCACTGTCCCTTTATGAGGTTATAACTCGAACGCTTCAACGGATCCCAGTGATTCTGACATTGTTTTCTCGTGACATATTGTACTTCATGACAATGGTAAAAATTATTTGATAGTACCTGCGTTTGTGAAAAAAAACGGAAATTTGGCGAAAATTATGAAAATTTCGCAATTTTCCAACTTTGAATTTTTATGCAATTAATTCACAGAGATATGTCACACAAAATACTTAATAAGTAACATTTCCCACATGTCTACTTTACATCAGCACAATTTTGGAACCAACATTTTTTTTTGTTAGGGAGTTATAAGGGTTAAAAGTTGACCAGCAATTTCTCATTTCTACAACACCATTTTATTTTAGGGACCACATCTCATTTGAAGTCATTTTGAGGGGTCTATATGATAGAAAATACCCAAGAAAATACCCAAGTGTGACACCATTCTAAAAACTACACCCCTCAAGGTGCTCAAAACCATATTCAAGAAATTTATTAACCCTTCTGGTGCTTCACATGAATTTTTTGAATGTTTAAATAAAAATGAACATTTAACTTTTTCACAAAAAATTTAATTCAGCTCCAATTTGTTTTATTTTACCAAGGGTAACAGGAGAAAATGGACCCCAAACATTGTTGTACATTTTGTCCTGAGTACGCCAATACCCCACATGTGGGGGTAAACCACTGTTTGGGCGCATGGCAGAGCTCGGAAGCGAAGGAGCGCCATTTGACTTTTCAATGCAAAATTGACTGGAATTGAGATGGGACGCCATGTTTCGTTTGGAGAGCCCCTGATGTGCCTAAACATTGAAACCCCCCACAAGTGACACCATTTTGGAAAGTAGACCCTCTAAGGAACTTACCTAGAGGTGTGGTGAGCACTTTGACCCACCAAGTGCTTCACAGAAGTTTATAATGTAGAACCGTAAAAATAAAAAAATCATATTTTTTCACAAAAATTATCTTTTCGCCCCCAATTTTTTATTTTCCCAAGGGTAAGAGAAGAAACTGGACCCCAAACGTTGTTGTACAATTTGTCCTGAGTACGCTGATAGCCCATATGTGGGGGTAAACCACTGTTTGGGCGGATGGGAGAGCTCGGAAGGGAAGGAGTGCCATTTGACTTTTCAATGCAAAATTGACTGGAATTGAGATGGGACGCCATGTTTCGTTTGGAGAGCCCCTGATGTGCCTAAACATTGAAACCCCCCACAAGTGACACCATTTTGGAAAGTAGACCCCCTAAGGAACTTACCTAGAGGTGTGGTGAGCACTTTGACCCACCAAGTGCTTCACAGAAGTTTATAATGCAGAGCCGTAAAAATAAAACAAAATTTTTTTCCCACAAAAATTATTTTTTTAGCCCCCAGTTTTGTATTTTCCCGAGGGTAACAGGAGAAATTCGACCCCAAAAGTTGTTGTCCAATTTGTCCTGAGTACGCCGATACCCCGTATGTTGGGGGGAACCACCGTTTGAGCTCGGAAGGGAAGGAGCGCCATTTGGAATGCAGACTTAGATGGAATGGTCTGCAGACGTCACATTGCGTTTGCAGAACCCCTAATGTACCTAAACAGTAGAAACCCCCCACAAGTAACCCCATATTGGAAACTAGACCCCCCAGGGAACTAATCTAGATGTGTTGTGAGAACTTTGAACCCCCAAGTGTTTCACTACAGTTTATAACGCAGAGCCGTGAAAATAAAAAAATCTTTTTTTTTCCCACAAAAAATATTTTTTAGCCCCCAGTTTTGTATTTTCCCAAGGGTAACAGGAGAAATTGGACCCCAAAAGATGTTGTCCTATTTGTCCTGAGTACGCTGATACCCCGTATGTTGGGGTAAACCCCTGTTTGGGCACACGGGAGAGATCGGAAGGGAAGAAGCACTGTTTTACTTTTTCAACGCAGAATTGGCTGGAATTGAGATCGGACGCCATGTCGCGTTTGGAGAGCCCCTGATGTGTCTAAACAGTGGAAACCCCCCAAATTATAACTGAAACCCTAATCTAAACACACCCCTAACCCTAATTCCAACGGTAACCTTAACCACACCTCTAACCCAGACATACCCCTAACCCTAATCCCAACCCTATTCCCAACTGTAAATGTAATCTAAACCCCAACTGTAACTTTAGCCCCAACCCAAACTGTAGCCCTAACCCTAACCCTAGCCCTAACCCTAATCCTAACCCTAGCCCTAACCCTAGCCCTAGCCCTAACCCTAGCCCTAACCCTAGCGGGAAAATGGAAATAAATACATTTTGTTAATTTTTCCCTAACTAAGGGGGTGATGAAGGGGGGTTTGATTTTCTTTTATAGTGGGTTTTTTAGCGGATTTTTAGGATTGGCAGCCGTCACACACTGAAAGACGCTTTTTATTGCAAAAAATATTTTTTGCGTTACCACATTTTGAGAGCTATAATTTATCCATATTTTGGTCCACAGAGTCATGTGAGGTCTTTTTGCGGGACGAGTTGACGTTTTTATTGGTAACATTTTCGGGCACGTGACATTTTTTGATCGCTTTTTATTCCGATTTTTGTGAGGCAGAACGACCAAAAACCAGCTATTCATGAATTTCTTTTGGGGGAGGCGTTTATACCGTTCCGCGTTTGGTAAAATTGATAAAGCAGTTTTATTCTTCGGGTCAGTACGATTACAGCGACACCTCATTTATATCATTTTTTTATGTTTTGGCGCTTTTATACGATAAAAACTATTTTATAGAAAAAATAATTATTTTTGCATCGCTTTATTCTCAGGACTATAACTTTTATTTTTTTGCTGATGATGCTGTATAGCGGCTCGTTTTTTGCGGGACAAGATGACGTTTTCAGCGGTACCATGGTTATTTATATCTGTCTTTTTGATCGCGTGTTATTCCACTTTTTGTTCGGCGGTATGATAATAAAGCGTTGTTTTTTGCCTCTTTTTTTCTTACGGTGTTTACTGAAGTAACCCCTAACTAGTGGGCCAGTTTTATAGGTCGGGCCGTTACGGACGCGGCGATACTAAATATGTGTACTTTTATTGTTTTGTTTTTTTTATTTAGATAAAGAAATGTATTTATGGGAATAATATTTTTTTTTTTTTTTCATTATTTTGGAATATATTTATTTATTTATTTATTTTTTACACATTTGAACAAATTTTTTTTTACTTTTTTACTTTGTCCCAGGGGGGGGACATCACAGATCGGTGATCTGACAGTGTGCACAGCACTCTGTCAGATCACCGATCTGAGAGCAGTGCAGGCTGCTTCACAGTGCCTGCTCTGAGCAGGCTCTGTGAAGCCACCTCCCTCCCTGCAGGACCCGGATCCGCGGCCATCTTGGATCCGGGCCTGGAGCAAGCAGGGAGGGAGGTAAGACCCTCGCAGCAACGCGATCACATCGCGTTGCTGCGGGGGGCTCAGGGAAGCTCCGTGACCGCTCCTGGCACATAGTGCCGGATGTCAGCTGCGATAGGCAGCTGACACCCGGCCGCGATCGGCGGCGCTCCCCCCGTGAGCGCCGCCGATCGCGCTGGACGTACTATCCCGTCCGTGGTCATAGGGGCCCACCCCACATGGACGGGATAGTACATCCGATGTCAGAAAGGGGTTAAAAGGTTAAAAAAAAAAAAAAAATAATGATTATTTGTCTCCATCTTTGGCCCCTTCAGTACTACAGCACTGCACAGATCAAGTCTGAGAGAAAGGCCAGAGTCATACTATAGCGAGATACGGCCGAGTGTCGCAGGTTAAAACCAAGCTCTGGATACATGGAGCCGCACGCTTCGCTCCGGAGTGCCGATGCCAGAGCTTGGTTTTAACCTGCGAGACTCGGCCGTATCTCGCTGTGTGTGATCCCGGCCAAAGTGTGAGGCAGCTTGCAGCAGAAGAACCTTTTCCATCATTAAAAGGAATGTGCATTGAAAACATTTTTTACAACTAAAAAAAAGTAAAGAATTAATGTTTTATTTACTTTTTTTTAAAAAAAAAAAATTTTTTTAATGATATGAAAAATTAAAAAGTTCTGGTATTTTCCCACTTTTAAACACTAGGGGGAGCAGCTGCTGGAATATGCCGTGAAAACCTAGCGCACTGCAACTGCAGTAAATGTGGGCGGAGTCTGCTCATGTGTGATGTCACTCCTCCCCTTCTGGGCATTTGCAAGAAATAAATACACATGCAGTGACTAAATAATTCCTCCATATACACACTATAGATGTATTTTGGGAAGTGGGGGGTGTGGGTTATTTATGGTGTTCAAATGAGAGATTTTTTTCAAAAACTGGGTGTGAAGAAAAAAAAAACAAAAACAAAAAAACAAAACCAGAATGCTCTAGCTTTTTCCATAAATTGGAAGAGACTCACCCATCCAAGTCTATGGGTGCAAAAAATAAATCTGACGCTATGCGGATCCACAGATTTTTATGGAAACATTACAACTTTGTAACAAGGTCCTGTAAAAGATTAATGGCTGCTGAATGCAAAAACAGATTGTATAGAGATGACAGGTGAGAAGAATAAAGAAAAAAAAAAAAAAAAAAGAAAAAATCATCCCACTTTTCTGAACTAAACTGAATGACACGCCTTTTAACGGCGGCCGCTAAGGGTACTTAAGCCACAGCGCTGTTAATTAACGGCGCTGTGGAAAAAGTAAATAGCGCCCCCCAGAGTCGGATTTTCTCCGGGGTCTCGGCTGCCGGGGGTAGCAGAGACCCCAGAGAACATGATTCAGGTTTTTTTTTACCCACCCCACATTTGCGATCGCCGGTAATTAACCGTTTACCGGCGATCGCAAAAAAAAAAAAGCGATTTTTAATTTCTCTGTCCTCCGATGTGATCGCACATCGGAGGACAGAGAAAAGGGGTCCCAGGTGGCCCCCCAATACTTACCCATCTCCCCCGGTGCTCCTTGTGGCTCCCGGTGGGTGCCGCCATCTTAAAAATGGCGGGCGCATGCGCAGTGCGCCCGCCGGCCGGCCCCGCGAGAATCTTTGGGGTCTCGGCTGCCGGGGGTAGCCGAGACCCCAAAGAGCATGATCGGGGTCGGTTTTACCGACCCCTGTTTTGCGATCGCCGGTGATTAACTGTTTACCGGCGACCGCAAAAAAAAAAAGAAAAAAAGGAAAGTGTAATTCTCTGTCCTCTGATGTGATCGCACATCAGAGGACTGAGAAATAGGGGGATTCTTGGACCCTACAATACTCACCTGCGTCCCTGGATCCTCCTGCTGCTCCTCCTGGCCGCCGGCAAAAGAAAATGGCGGGCGCATGCGCAGTGCGCCCGCCATCTGTCTCCATCTGCTGGCCGGCAGGAGAACAGCAGTTGGGGCTAAAATTAGGGCTAGGGTTAGGGCTAGGGTTAGGGCTAGGGCTAAATTTAGGGTTAGGCTTCTTTCACACTTACGTCGGTACGGGGCCGTTGCAATGCGTCGGCCCGACATACCGACGCACGTTGTGAAAATTGTGCACAACGTGGGCAGCGGCTGTAGTTTTTCAACGCATCCGCTGCCCAATCTATGTCCTGGGGAGGAGGGGGCGGAGTTACGGCCACGCATGTGCGGTCAGAAATGGCGGATGCGACGTACAAAAAAAGTTTCATTGAACTTTTTTTGTGCCGACGGTCCGCCAAAACACAACTGATCCAGTGCACGACGGACGCGACGTGTGGCCATCCGTCACGATCCGTCGGCAATACAAGTCTATGGGTAAAAAAACGCATCCTGCGGGCACATTTGCAGGATCCGTTTCTTGTCCAAAACGACGGATTGCGACGGATGCCAAACGACGCAAGTGTGAAAGTAGCCTTAGGGCTAGGGTTAGGGTTGGGGCTAAAGTTAGGGTTAGAGTTGGGATTAGGGTTAGGGTTTGGATTAGGGTTGGTATTAGGGTTAAGGTTGGCATTAGGGTTACGCTTGGGATTAGGGTTAGGTTTGGGATTAGGGTTAAGGTTAGGGTTGTGATTAGGGGTGTATTGGGATTAGGGTTGAGATTAGGATTAGGGGTGTGTTGGATTTAGGGTTTTGATTATGGTTAGGGTTGACAGGGTTGTTTTGGGGTAAGGGTTGTGATTATGGTTAGGGTTAGTGATTAGGATTATGGATCAGGTTGGGATTAGGGTTAGGGGTGTGTTGGGGTTAGGGTTGGGGGTGTGTTGGGGTTAGGGTTGGAGCTAGAATTGGGGGGTTTCCACTGTTTAGGTACATCAGGGAGTCTCCAAACACGACAGCCAATTTTGCGCTCAAAAAGTCAAATGGTGCTCCCTCCCTTCTGAGCTCTGCCGTGCGCCCAAACAGTGGGTTACCCCCACATATGGGGCATCAGCGTACTCGGGATAAATTGAACAACAACTTCTGGGGTCCAATTTCTCTTGTTACCCTTGTGAAAATAAAAACTTGGGGGCTACAAAATCTTTTTTGTGAAAAAAAAAATATTTTTTATTTTCACGACTCTGCATTCTAAACTTCTGTGAAGCACTTGGGCATTCAAAGTTCTCACCACACATCTATATAAGTTCCTTGGGGGGGTCTAGTTTCCAAAATGGGGTCACTTGTGGGGGGTTACTACAGTTTAGGTACATCAGGAGCTCTGCAAACGCAACACAACGCCCACAGACCATTCTATCAAAGTCTGCATTCCAAAACGGCGCTCCTTCCCTTCCGAGCTCTGCCGTGCGCCCAAACAGTGGTTTACCCCCACATATGGCGCATCAGCGTACTCGGGATAAATTGGACAACAACTATTGCAGTCCAATTTCTCCTGTTACCCTTGTGAAAATAAAAACTTGGGGGCTACAATATCTTTTTTGTGGAAAAAAAAATATTTTTTTATTTTCACGACTCTGCATTCTAAACTTCTGTGAAGCACTTGTGTGGTGAGAACTTTGAATGCCCATCTAGATAAGTTCCTTTGGGGGTCTAGTTTCCAAAATGGGGTCACTTGTGGGGGATTTCTACTGTTTAGGTACATCAGGGGCTCTCCAAACGCGACATGGCGTCCGATCTCAATTCCAGCCAATTCTACATTGAAAAAGTAAAACGGCACTCCTTCTCTTCCAAGCTCTGCGGTGCGCCCTAACAGTTGTTTACCCCCACATATTGGGCATCGACGTACTTAGGAGAAATTGCACAACAACTTTTGTGGTCTAATTTCTCCTGTTACCCTTGTGAAAATAAAAATTTGTGGGCAAAAAGATCATTTTTGTAGAAAAAATGCGATTTTTTTTTTTCACGGCTCTACGTTATAAACTTCTGTGAAGCACTTGGGGGTTCAAAGTGCTCGCCACACTTCTAGATAAGTTCCTTAAGGGGTCTAGTTTCCAAAATGGTGTCACTTGTGGGGGGTTTCCACTGTTTAGGCACATCAGGGGCTCTCTAAACGTGACATGGCGTCCGATCTCAATTCCAGCCAATTCTGCATTGAAAAAGTCAAACGGCGCTCCTTCACTTCTAAGTTCTGCGGTGCGCTCAAAAAGTGGTTTACCCCCACATATGGGGTATTGGCGTATTCAGGAGAAATTGCATAACAAAATTTATGGTTACATTTCTGTTTTTACACTTGTGAAAATAAAAAAAATGGTTCTGAATTAAGATGTTTGCAAAAAAAAGTTAAAAGTTCATTTTTTCCTTCCACATTGTTTCAGTTCCTGTGAAGCACGTAAAGGGTTAATAAACTTCTTGAATGTGGTTTTGAGAACCTTGAGGGGTGTAGTTTTTAGAATGGTGTCACACTTGGGTATTTTCTATCATATAGACCCCTCAAAATGACTTCAAATGTGATGTGGTCCCTAAAAAAAATGGTGTTGTAAAAATGAGAAATTGCTGCTCAACTTTTAACCCTTATAACTCCCTAACAAAAAAAAAATTTTGTTTCCAAAATTGTGCTGATGTAAAGTAGACATGTGGGAAATGTTATTTATTAACTATTTTTCGTGACATATCTCTCTGATTTAAGGGCATAAAAATACAAAGTTTGAAAATTGCAAAATTTTACAAATTTTCGCCATATTTCCGTTTTTTACATAAATATTTGCAAGTAATATCGAAGAAATGTTACCACTAACATGAAGTACAATATGTCACGAAAAAACAGTCTCAGAATCAGCGGGATCCGTTGAAGCGTTCCAGAGTTATAACCTCAAAGTGACAGTGGTCAGAATTGCAAAAATTGGCTCGGTCATTAAAGGGAAGGTACCGCGTTTGTAGATCATTAATTAATCAATGTAATGTAGCATAACATGCTGTTATAACCCAGATTTGAATGCATGTAAAACATATTTTGTGTGTTATACGAGTAGAAAGAATGCATTGGGGGCTGACATCTTGGTTTTGCAGCAGTAGCAGGGCCCTATCAGTGTCAGATTACGGCACCCCATGGACATAGGAGATAATAGACCGGCTCGGACCCTATCTGTAACATTGCAGCAGCATTAGCAGTGAGCTGGGCCCGCCTCTGGGGGCTGCACAACTCACTGCTGTAGGTGTGACTAGCTGCCATTTTATTAGAGCCCCGTGCTATCTGCCGAGCTCCACTTGCTCTCTATCACAGGAGAGAAGAAGCCCGCTCACTTCTCCTCTGTACTCCAGGCACTGCAGGTTCTGGGCAGACATCTTCTGCTCTCACACGCTGCTGTGTGCTTCCCTCTGCTCTGTCTCCGCCTCCCCACTTGCACAGAGTCCCAGTGATCTCCGGTAAACTGCACTCTCCCTCTCTGTGCGGCGTGGGGGGGGGGTCTCTGTGCGGCGTGGGGGGGGGGGGGGTCTCTGGGCGGCGTGGGGGGGGGCTCTGGGCGGCGGGGGGGGTGGTGTCTGGGCGGCGGGGGGGGGGGGGGTGTCTCTGGGCGGCGGGGGGGGGGGGGGTCTCTGGGCGGCGTGGGGGGGGTCTCTGGGCGGCGTGGGGGGGGGTCTCTGGGCGTGTATGCAAGCATCGTCCGATGGGACTACAAGTCCCATCGGACGATGCCTGCTACAATGACAGTGATTGACACATTAGCCAATTATGGGACAGTAATAGTCCCATCATCCGGCTAATGTGTTGAATGAAAAAAAAAAATACTTCATACATACATGCCACATACAATACATTCATACATATAGACATACAGTACATTAAACATAGATTTCATACTCACCATTACTTGTCACTTTGTTCCCCGAAGCCAGTGTCATCTGTAAAAAAAATATTAAAAAAACAAACAACCAATATACTCCCTGTCCGCAGAAATCCACGAGTGTCCCACGGCGATCTCCCGTGGAGAGCAGCAGCATCAGATAATGCGACTGCTCTCTAGGGGCTCCAGGAACACAATGACAGCAGGAATGTATCCTTCCACCACTGTATTCCTCCGCCACTGTAAAAAAAAAAAAGTCCCTAGTCTCACTTTATGCCATTGCTGTATGAGAAATTTTCCCAGGCAGCAATTGCCATAAAGTGAGACCTTGTCCTAAGGTAACCTCTCAGTGATGCACTGTAGGAGCCATTGTCTCCTGTCAGTGTGTCACTGAGGGTCCTATAGAGCAGTGACATCACCCGATGTCACTGTTCTATAGGGGAGATCGTCGTGGGACACTCGTTATTAATTGGACTACGGTGGACAGGTAGTATACTGTTTATTATTTTACGTTTTTTGCAGGCGCTGAAGTATGGTAAGTATGGTGAAATGAAGAATATTAAAATACTTTTTTCCTAATGTGTGCATGTTTTTTTTAACCCTTTTTTACTATTGGATTAATAATGGATAGGCATCTTATTGATGTCTCTCCGTTATTAACCCGGCTTAATGTCACCTTACAATAGCAAGGTGACATTAACTCTTCATTACCCCATATCCCACCGCTACACGGGAGTGGGAAGAGAGGGGCTAAGTGCCGGAATTGGCGCATCTTACAGATGCGCCATTTCTGGGGCGGCTGCGGACTGGTATTTGTAGCCTGGGGGGGGGGGGGGGGCAATATCCATGGCCCCTCTCTAGGCTATGAATATCAGCCTGCAGCTGTCTGCGTAGCCTTTCTGGCTATAAAATATAGGGGGACCCCACGCAATTTTTTTTTTTGGGGGGGGTCCCCCTATTTTAATAGCCAGTAAAGGCTACGCAGACAGCTGCGGGCTGATATTCATAGCAGGCTACAGATATTGGCCGTCGGCTTTCCCCCTCTGGCGCAGAAAATTGCACGGGCGCCCACGCGTTTATTTATTTAATTTTTTTTTAATTCAACCCTCATAAAGGCCTCTTTCACACTTGCGTCGGTACGAGTCCTTCGCTATGCGTCGGGCCGACGCACGTTGTGAAATTTGTGCCCGACGTGGGCAGCGGATGCAGTTTTTCAAAACATCCACTGCCCATTCTGAAGTCTGGAAGGAGGGGGCGGAGTTTTGGCAGCACATGCGCGGTAGAAAATGGCGGACGCGCTGGACAAAAAAAGTTCACTTGAACGTTTTTTCGTGTCGACGGTCCGCCAAAACACGACGGATCCGTTGCACGACGGACGCGACCACGCGACGTGTGGCCATCCGTCACGATCTGTCGCTAATACAAGTTTATGGGAAAAAAACGCATCCTGCGAGCACATTTGCAGAATCCGTTTTTTTCCGCCAGATCCGTTTTTTCTACCGGATCCATTTTTTCCCGCCGGATCCGTTTTTTCCCGCCGGATCCATTTTTTCCCGCCGGATCCATTTTTTTCCACAATTTCCTTTTTTTTTCTGCCAGATCAGGTTTTTTTTCCCCATCGGATCCTTTTTTTCCCGCCAGATCCGTTTTTTTCCACAATTTTTTTTTTTCTCTGCTAGATCAGTTTTTTTTCCATCGGATCCTTTTTTTCCCGCCTGATCCGTTTTTTTCTGCCAGATCCGTTTTTTTCCACAATTTTCTTTTTTCTCTGCCAGATCAGTTTTTTTCCATCGGATCCTTTTTTTCCCGCCTAATCCGTTTTTTTCTGCCGGATCCATGTTTTTTCCACAAGTTCCTTTTTTTTCTGCCAGATAAGTTTTTTTTCTCCGGATCCGTTATTTTCTCATTGAGTTGTATTTGCGCCGGATGGCCACACGTTTCATCCGTTTTTTGCAGGATCCGTCAAAACAGCTGTTTCCGCCGGACGGAAAACACATACAGAGGAACGGTTGAATCGCGATCTCACCCGCCGCTATTGCGGGCACATGTCAGTCATGTTTTTTTTTTATTGACAGATTGGACGATTCTGAACGCGGCGATACTAAATATGTGTAGGTTTGATTTTTTTATTGTTTTATTTTTGATGGGGCAAAAGGGGGGTGATTTAAACTTTAATTTTTTTTTTTTCATATTTTTAAAAACATTTTTTTTTACATTTGCCATGCATCAATAGCGTCCATGGGAAACTAGAAGCTGGCACAACTCGATCGGCTCAGCTACATAGCAGCGATCATCAGATTGCTGCTCCGTAGCTGAATTACAGGCTTGCTATGAGTGCCGACCACAGGGTGGCGCTCACAGCAAACCGGCATCAGTAACTATAGAGGTCTCAAGGACCTCTATGGTTACCATCCTGACGCATCGCCAACTCCCGATCATGTGACGGGGGTGGACGATGCGCTAATTTCTGGCCGCGCGGCTGGAAGCGGTAGTTAAATGCCGCGGTCAGCATTTGACAGCGGCATTTAACAGGTTAATAGCGGCGGGTGAATTGCGATTTCACCTGCCGCTATTGCGCGCACATGTCAGCTGTACAAAACAGCCGATATGTCGTGACTTTGATGTGGGCTCACCGCCGGAGCCCACATCAAAGGAGGAGACACGACATGCGCAGAACATGTTGCGTTTTTTACTGCGATGCGTTTTTCCCCCAGAAAAAACGCAACATATGCACAAAAAATGCGGAATGCATTATAAATGATGTATGCATTTTTAAATTGTTTTTATCACATTTTTATAGCGAACAAACGCAAAAAAATGCGAAAAATCCTGAACGTGTGCACACAGCCTCAAGGTGTATCTCCCCATCACACTCCATATGTGTCTCACTCATCATACTTCACGCCTCTTTCTCTCCCATCAGTCACTCTTAGACCGGGGACACACACAACGTATAAAAAAACGGTCCGTTTTTGACGGACGAGAATCGCACAAATGTTACCAAAACAGTGATCCGTGTGCAGTGCGAGGATGCGATTTTCTCGCATCCAATGATCCGTTTGGCATCCGTGTGACATCCGTATGGCGTCCGTATGGTGAGATTTTCTCACACAATTGCAAAATGAGCAAATAATGGCTGAGCTTTTCCTGTCACCTGCCCAATGCCTGAGAATTTCTCGCACGTCACACTGATGGTCCGTGTGCTGTGCTATTTTTTCTCACACCCATAGACTTTCATTGGCGATTCTCGGCCGAGAAACGCTGACAATCGCAGCATGCTGCGATTTCACTCGGATCCTGAATACGGCCGAGAAAATATCGGATGATGGGAGCTGCCCCATAGATTAACATTGCGACGAGTGCCATGCGATTTTTTATCGCATTGCACTCGTCCGTATTGCGGTCTAGTGTGACCCCGGCCTTAGCCATACAATGCATCTCTCCCCTCCCTCCATAATGCCTGGCTATTCACTGCAGAGCTGGAGCTCCCAGACAGCTCCTAATGCTGCTCCATGCACACCACATGTCTTCACTCTTCTTGGGTCCAGATGCTGCTGAGCCCACTGTGTTCTGCTCCTCTGATGCAGTAACTGCTGGTGATAGCAGATCACAGGGCAGTCACACACAAAATGGCTCTGCCCTGTGATGCTGCTCTTCATTCTTACTGTTGGAGCAGTAACTGCTGACATCACCATTTCCCTCCCCTTTTGGGTGGTCTAATATCCCTGGGGCAGAGCTGCTAAATCTTACTATAGCTGCTTGAGGTCTAAAACGGAAAATGCTCCCCCTAGTGGTAAATATGTATATTTGTAGAAAAATATATAATATTTTTCATATAAAAATGTTTGCAAACAGTGCAAACATTGCATTAATACATTTTAATTACTATTTTAAGCTTAATTTCACAAAAAAACAAAATACGAGAAAACTGGTGGCACCTTCCCTTTAAGTACCAAATCGGCTCTGTCACTAAGGGGTTAAAGTTTTGTTTCGGTCTCTACTGGTCACGGACGAGAAAAGAATATCGGCTTCTAGGTTCGAGCCACCAAAAGCGGTGTTACAAAACAGCTGAACACCGCTACGGTATGCTGCTTCCGCATAGACAGGAACTATGCGCTTCTGGGTGATCGATGGGGTCGCAGGACCCTGACCACCACCGATATGTAGGGAATTTACAGGTCTACAAAATATAAAATTGTATTAAAGTTTAGGTACAATTTACAGAATGTTCTGTCTCAGGACCTACCTTCAGTTCCTTTACATCAATGGTACCAGCCCCATCTGTGTCAAACAAATCAAATGCCTCGCGGATCTCTTGTTTTTGTTCTTCTGTTAATTCTGGTTTCGCTCCGGTCTTCTTACGTTGGGCAAGGCCAGGTTTTCTCAGTACAGATGCCTAATAATATACAAATGATGATTTTTTTTTTTTAATTTGCATGCTGTCAGCCAACACATACAGTACACGCAAGGGTATACAAAGAATTCATAGGGTCCCTTTACAAAATTCCAACCCCCCCCCCCCCCCCCCCAACAAAAAAAAAATATATATTACGGGGTCACAGAAAAGACTATCTCACAACTTTTCAGCCCTTACAAAGTCAGATAGGCCCATAGTGAATTCCTACACAGTACTCTCCACACGCACAGTATGATGACCCTACAGTACCTCCCTCCCTACGGAACCTATAATACCCCCCATAGAGACCCCAACAGTATGATGACCTGACACAGCCATCCCCACAATATGATGGCCATTACACCGTATTATGGACCTCCATAAACAACAGTGGTCCCAACAACCCTGATCACTGTATAATTGTGGCCCCACACAGCCCTGCCAACTGTATAATTGGGGCCCTACACAGCCCTGCTAACTGTATAATTGGGGCCCTACACACCTTGCTAACTGTATAATTGGGGCCCTACACAGCCCTGCTAACTGTATAATTGGGGCCCTACACAGCCCTGCTAACTGTATAATTGGGGCCCTACACACCTTGCTAACTGTAGAATTGGGGCCCTACACAGCCCTGCTAACTGTATAATTGGGGCCCTACACAGCCCTGCTAACTGTATAATTGGGGCCCTACACAGCCCTGCTAACTGTATAATTGGGGCCCTACACAGCCCGGCTAACTGTATAATTGGGGCCCTACACAGCCCGGCTAACTGTATAATTGGGGCCCTACACACCTTGCTAACTGTATAATTGGGGCCCTACACAGCCCTGCTAACTGTATAATTGGGGCCCTACACACCTTGCTAACTGTAGAATTGGGGCCCTACACAGCCCTGCTAACTGTAGAATTGGGCCCCACACACCCTGCTGCTAACTGTATAATTGGGGCCCATACAGCCCTGCTAACTGCATGATGGACCCGTTATAGTCACTGTATTCTGGCCCCCACTGATTAAAGAAAAATAAAATACGTACGCTACTCACCTGGTAGCAGTGTTTTTTCAGGAGCCATGACAGCACAACGAGAGAGGGGATCCGCCCTTCAGGGACAGGAAACCTCAGACATAAAAGGGCGGCACCTCACTCCCCCGCCAGTTGGTTTACAGAGTATGAAAGGACCTTCTAGGTTAGTAGCACATAAACAATATTAATATATGGTACAATTCACCCAGTGAATAAACTTAGGAATTTCTCTAAAGGAAGTGTTAAACCCATAAACAAAGAGGGTAGGGAATATAAGGGTGCTGTCATGGCTCCTGAAAAAACACTGCTACCAGGTGAGTAGCGTACGTATTTATTCAGTCGCCATGACAGCACAACGAGAGACTTTCAGAGAAGTGAAAAGGTGACTAGGGAGGGATAATAGCTTCCAGCACCCTTCTCCCAAACGTGAGGTCGGAGGAGCCACCTAGATCTAATCTATAGTGTCTAAGAAAGGTGGATGGAGAAGACCATGTGGCCGCCTTACAGATGTCCTCAATCGATACTTCTGCTCTCTCAGCCCAGGATGTGGCCACCGCACGAGTAGAGTGAGCCTTTATACCTTCTGGGATTTCCACGCCACCTGCGGTATAAGCAAGAGATATCGCCTCCCTAATCCATCTGGCTAGGGTATTTTTTGATACTTTAAGTCCCTTCCTAACCCCCTGGTAGGATAAAAATAAAGCGTGGTCTTTTTTCCAGGTGTCTGTTACTGAAATGTATTTGAGAAGGCACCTACGTACGTCCAAACAATGAAATCTCTGCTCCTTATTGTTAGAGGGATTAGGACAAAATGAAGGTAGGATCACCTCCTGGGATCTATGAAATTTTGAGGCAACCTTTGGAAGATAAAGAGGGTCAGGTCTCATCACCACTCTATCTTCCAAAAATTGCATATATGGACGCTGCCTGGATAATGCCTGAAGATCACTAACCCTTCTTGCCGATGTAAGGGCAACTAAGAGGGCTGTTTTGACCGACAGGATCTTGATCGGGACAGAGTCAATGGGCTCGAACGGAGCTTGTGTTAGAGCCGAGAGCACAAGATTTAGGTCCCATGGAACTATTCTCGGTTTAATAACCGGCCTGGATCTGGTGACCGCTTTGAAAAACCTTGTTATCCAGTGATTATTGGCTATGTTGGAATTATATAGTGCCCCTAGAGCTGAAACCTGAACTCTAAGGGTGCTGGTGGCTAAGCCTAACTCTAGGCCCTTCTGTAAAAACTCTAGGATTTGAGCAATATTAGGTTTTTGATCGATCTGTGCTCCTGAACTTGATAGGAACTTCCTCCATACCCTAACATAAATGTTAGTCGTGGAGGCTTTCCTACTTTTAAGTAGAGTATCTACAAGATTCTGGGAGAATCCTTTTCCTTTCAGAAGTGACCTCTCAAGTTCCACGCTGTCAGGTGCAAGTTGGTTACTCGTGGATGGAAGACTGGACCCTGGGAAAGGAGGTCCGGTATTTCTGGGAGGATCCATGGTTGGGAAATGGACATGCTTCTCAACCATGGGAACCAAGACCTTCTGGGCCAGAATGGGGCTATTAAAACCACTCGGGCTCCGTCTTCCCGAATTTTTCTCAGAACTAGAGGAATGAGATTCAGAGGAGGGAAAGCGTAGGCGAGATTGAAATTCCAGGGGATCAGAAGAGCGTCGACTGCGTATGGATTGTCCCTTGGGTCTAGGGAACAGAATTGATGGAGTTTCTTGTTTTCTCGACTGGCAAACAGATCTATCTCTGGATATCCCCACAACCGCACGATCTGGTTGAAGACAGCCGGTTTTAGAGACCAGTCCCCTTGTTTGAGCTCGTTGCGGCTTAAGTAATCGGCCATGGTATTTAGATTTCCCTTTATATGAAGGGCCGTGAGGGAGAGCAGGTGATTCTCGGCCATCTGAAAGATATGATTCGTAACGTTCATTAATGACCTAGATCGTGTACCTCCTTGGTGGTTCACATAAGCAACGGTCACCTGGTTGTCAGAGAGTAGCCTAACATGTCTACCCTGCAGAGGTATAAGAAACCTATGTAAGGCGCGTTCCACCGCCATCAATTCCTTCAGATTGGAGGACGTGTCTCGTTCAGAATGGGACCACAGACCCTGAACGCAATTGCCTTCCCAGTGTGCTCCCCACCCCGTGGGGCTAGCATCCGTTGTTATTACCCGTGATATCTGATATGACCAAGGTACCCCTCTACGCAGATTAGGGATGTGTGTCCACCACCTTAGTGAACCCGTGGCCTCTACAGATAGGGAAAATTTTTTGTCAAGGTTAGCGCCCAGACGCCGAAAATTATGCAGAACATCCCATTGCAGAGCCCTGGAGTGAAACTGAGCCCACATCACCGCCGGAAAACAAGAGGTAAGTGAACCTAAGAGTGACATAGCACTCCTTAAGGAAACCACGGGATTACTAATTGCTCTGGAGGCCAGCCGGTGAATAGTATCAACTTTTGAGTCTGGCAGGCGACATTCCTGCTGAGCTGAATCCACAGTAAGACCCAAGAACTGCTGTGATGTCGAGGGCTGAAGACGCGACTTTTTGAGATTGATAATCCATCCTAAGTTGTGTAACGCCGCCATCACTTTCCCCAACTGTTCGTTACAGTGTATCTCTGAGCGCCCAACGATCAATAAATCATCTAGATAGGGAATTACTAGTATATTTTGCTCATGAAGGTGTGCCATAACCTCCACCATAATCTTAGTGAACACCCGAGGTGCGACTGCAACACCAAAGGGGAGTGCCCGGTATTGAAAGTGCTCCACTGTGCCGGCAAGAGAAATTGCTACCCTGAGAAAGCGCTGATGAGTTGCATGTATCGGGACATGATAATAGGCGTCTTTCAGATCCAAGACAACCATGAAGCAATTGTGAAAAAGAAGCTTTATTGCCGATTTCACAGATTCCATTTTAAAGGATGGGACCAGCAGGAATACATTCAGACCCTTCAGATTGATGATGGTACGATAAGATCCATCTGGCTTCTTTACCAGGAATAAAGGGGAGTAAAACCCCGTACCTTGTTCCTCCGTAGGTACTTTAACGAGAACCCCCTTTTTTTGGAGATCTCGAACCTCTGACTCCAACGCCAACTGTTCTGCGGGAGAAGAACGGATAGGAGTTAATTTGAATTTGTCCAGGGGGGGTATGGTGAAATTGGAACTTTAGCCCCTCTTTAATGATACTGAGTATCCATGGACTATTGGTGATTTTTACCCAGGCTGGGTAGAAGGCCAAAAGCCTACCGCCCACCTGGGCCGCCAGTCATTGATGCTTTTTAGAGTCTGTAGAAGAGTTAAACATGTAACCTCTACCTCTTCTCCTATAAGAGTTGTATCTGGTCGATTCTCTATTTGAATCCCTGTCCGATCTTCGGCGATATGGCCCTCCTCTGTTATAGTCCCGTCTATAGAAGGGTCTTGTTAGGAGAGGGAAACGCTTTTTACTGTCGCCTGCTTTTTCTAGAAGCTCATCCAGTACCGGGCCAAACAAATGAACCCCCTCACAGGGGATGCCACATAGTTTTGATCTGGCCTGCAAGTCTCCTGGCCAGCATTTTATCCAAAGAGCCCTACGGGCCGCATTGGACAGTGCTGATGACCTTGCCGCTAGCCTAACGGAATCGGTTGACGCATCCGAGAGGAAGGCTGCTGCATCCTGAATCATAGACATGGATGATAGGATCTCGGCCCTAGGAACCTTATCCTTGAGCTGGTCTTCTAGATTACCCAGCCATACCATCAACGACCGGGCAGTGCAGGTGGCCGCAATCGCCGGTCTCAGGGAACCCGCTGATGTTTCCCAAGCTCCTTTAAGGAATACCTCAGCCTTCCTATCAAGCGGGTCTTTTAGGCTCCCCAGATCCTCAAACGGGAGAGACGTCTTTTAACACGCTTTAGCCACTGCCGCATCTAATTTCGGAACCTTGTCCCAGGATGAAGAAGCTTCCTCCTCAAAGGGGTATCTTCTTTTGAACGCTGGTGGGAGAGACCCCTTCCTTTCGGGTTTTTTCCATTCTTTCGTAATCAGAGACTTAACTTTATCGACTACGGGAAATACTCTTCTGGATTTGCGATCTATGCCTTTAAACATTATATCCTGGATGGAACTTTCCGCCTGGGTCTCCTCAATGCCCATAGTACTGTTGACAGCTTTGACTAAGCGGTTAACCCTGTCCAGTGATAGACAGGTTCGACTAGTTTCCGCGTCCTCTGATGATGACGACGGATGGGAATCTGAACTCACACCACCCGTGTCTGAATTCACATCCGAGGCTGGGGATAATATTTCCCTCCTGTTTTTTGAGACTGTCTTCTGAGACCTTATGGAATCTCTGACCTCCTGTCTAACCAGATCCCTAAGAGTAGACGTAAGGTCAGGGGTCTCGTCCTTAATTAATTGTTGAATGCAGATGCTGCACAATTTCTTTTTATGTCCATCCGGAAGAGGTTCCGTACAGATGGCACACTCTCTATGTTTGGATTTGGACACAGATTTCCTCCCCTAATAAGGAGAGAGGGAATACAAGGAGGGACAGCTATCAGAAATGTACTTTCACGAAGCTCACTTACCCATCCCTGCAGTGAATGGTACCGTGATCGGGGGGTCCTTCTTAGCCGGAGATTCCTTACGGCCAGAGGACTTAGTTGACTTCTGAGTTTCTTTGGCTCTACCAGCGCGACCACTGCCACTAGAACGCCGCTGGGAGCTGCTCAAAGGTTGTTCAGGTGACTGCTGCTGCTCACCGCCCAGCTGCGGTGTTCCTTCCAGAGACTCCATTTCAAAATGGTGGACAGGAACAATGTTGAGCCTCAGTGCAGCGTTTAAATGTATCCCCCTGGGTACCACCCCCGGATGGGGGGTCAGCAGGGACATCCCTCGGTGCACCGCTCATTGGTACTGCCCCCGCTAGCGCCCGTAGAGCGCCAGACACCCTGAGGCCGAAATCCCCCCCTGCGACGCCGGGCGCCGCCATTAGCCAGAATAAGACGCTACCGCGCATGCGCGGCCGCGTCATCGCCCCGCGCCGCACCCGCGTCATCAGGACACGCCCCTTCCGGACGCGGCCGCGGCGCTGAGAGCAGACGCGCCGACAAGGACGGCAGCGCTCACCTAGCCACCGCAGACCCCAGCACCAGCGGCGGACCGACCCCAAAGGCTCCGGCAGATGCGCATATGGGCCCCATGTACCAGGTGACTAGCGGCATCACAGAAGTCAAGCCCTTCGCTTAGGGCTGCTTCCTCCTGCTGTCACCTACACAGACAGTCCCCCTGCCGTGTGGTGCTTCCATCCCCCTGATCAGGCCGAGGTAGGGGACCCCCGCTACCTGCATCGGCCTGTCAGGAGTGGGATAGCTTCTATCTTCGACCCTCTTCTCTGGGCCTGTCTGAAGAGGTTCCGCTGTCAGGGACAGGAAACCAACTGGCGGGGGAGTGAGGTGCCGCCCTTTTATGTCTGAGGTTTCCTGTCCCTGAAGGGCGGATCCCCTCTCTCGTTGTGCTGTCATGGCGACTGAATAAATACTCATTTCCTCATTCCCCCACTGCACCGGTTTCCGCAGCGCTGCAATGCTCGGCAGAGCAGCACAATGTAGTGACGTTTTCGCGACAACTGCGCTGAGACATCTGAGCGGAGACGTGCAGGGATGATGGACGAGGGAGCCGATATCTCCGACTTCAATCATTGCTTTCAGTTGTATCGGCATCCTGGATAAGTGCAATTCCGGACAGTACCCGACGCCTGCTCTGGCACACCTGTTCATACAATGTTTTTCTTGTTTTCATTGGAATGTGCACAGCGTAGATTCAGACTGAAGGCAGCCCCTGATCCCCCCTTTTACTCTGATGACTGCTTTTCAACACCTTGGCATTCTCTCAAGCAGCTTCATCAGGTAGCCAGCTGGAATAGCTTCCAATGAACACGTTATGCTTCATCAAAAGCTCAGTCGTAGACTATCCATGTTGGTTCACAGTTCCATGCAGTGCTGTTTTAAGCCAGCATATCCATCATCATTAAGACATGCTGGTAAGATAATCTCCTCAAGTGTGATCATAAAAACAATTGATCACTATACTGAGACTGGACCTTATGAGGACCTCCCCATGAGAGGAACACAAAGAATTATTTCTGCAGCAGAAGAAGAGCTCATGAGAGTAACCAACCTCAGAAACCAAAAATTTACAGCACCACAGGTAACAGAACCCTCAAATGTTGCACAGATGTTAAGTAGAAAAGGCAACAACATCACCTGCCCAAAGGAGACTGAGAAGCCCTACTGAGGGCTGCAAACAAGGAGAGACTTGTCTGAGCCAAGCCACACAAGGACCAGATATTACATCAGTGGAAATCTGTAGCATGGACTGACGAGTCAAAATTTACCAAACGCCATGCCTTTGTGATATGCAGAAAAGGGGAGCAGAGGCTTCTCCATATGTGGTGCCCACCATGAAGCATGGAAGGGAAGGTGACGGTGCTTTGCTGGTCACACTGTTGATGACTTACCGTATTCCAACTTCAAGGCACACTTACCCAGCATGGCTCCCACCGCATTCTGCACAACATGCCATCCCATCTGGTTTGCACTTAGCTATCACGTTAATTCTGTTGCAACAGGAAAATGACCCAAAACACATATCCAGGCTATATAAGGGCTAAGTGACCAGGGTTAATAGGGGTGGAGGTCTGCATCAGATGACATGGCCTCCACAATCAGCTGATCTCAAGCCAATAGAGGACATGTCACAATATACATAGAAAGAAAACAATCCTGCTTCTGGAAACAATGGTATAATTCAGTTTAAAGCACGCAGAGCCCGGTTATAGAACAAACATGTAAGATAGGTAGTCCTGTAAAGGAGTGCAGCTCCGACAATGAAGATGTCTGCGTGTAAACCCTTCACGGGAGAAATTCAAGATACTACCACAGCTTATGACAAAAGCGGAATCCCACAGACATGGGGCACGAACAAACGTGGAGGATCGGAGGTAGGAGTCAGAGATGATGAGGATCCCATACTGATTTACCAGTCGCCTTGAGTGACTATCATCAGCTGCCTCATATACTATGGAAACATTGTGCTTGCTCCACATCCCCTGGGGCCGTACACTCATGGTAACATCAATCATTACTACCACCAATTACAGCACATCACCCATTGTGCTGATGAGGGACGACAGCATATTCTGTGCACTACAAAAATGGCACATGTTCAACAACAGGAATTACAGGAGCCCAGGATATAAAATGTAACAGAAGGGTAAAAGTGTGTATGCCCAGCACGGTTTTCTGTATAGAAGACAACTTCATTGTGCAGTCTAACACAAACATATACACTCCACACTGAAACTGCAACACCAGGAAGGGAAAGCCATGGAGTTATGGAAACGACAGGATGGACAGACATGTTAATGTTAGGTAAATGATGAAAACAATGGAACCTGAATTTTCAAACCATCTTGATTAATTCAGTATTGAACATGGGCAAAACGTACAGAAATCCCCGCACTTACACATCTTGGATGCTATCAGTGGGGTTATTAAAGGGGTACGGCACTACTAGGACAACACCTTCTTGAACAAAATGTTTTGCCCCGATAAAATAAGAATTAAAAAAAAAAAACTATACTCCCCTACCATGGCGGCGCCATTCCAGCGGTGTCAGCACTCGCGGTTCCGGACTTCTAGTGAAGTGGAATGACATGTGGTGCCCCTTACCCAGTCAGCGCTGGCATCACTGCCCCGCCTTCGGAGGGACTGAACACGAAGAGGAGGTCAGATCAGCTGCAGCCCGGACTTCCTCCTCCTCTTCAATAGCAAATTAATTATGTAACAATCATACAATGGGATTTTCTGCTTT
This sequence comes from Ranitomeya imitator, assembly GCF_032444005.1. NCBI lineage: Eukaryota > Metazoa > Chordata > Amphibia > Anura > Dendrobatidae > Ranitomeya > Ranitomeya imitator. Next base: position 984,658,391 of record NC_091282.1, read on the forward strand.
TATTTTTAGATTCTGTCTCTTACAGTTAAAGTGTATCTACGATAAATATTACAGATCTCTCCATTCTTTGTAGGTGGGAAAACTTACAAATTCGGCAGTGCATCAAATACTTATTTTCACCACTGTAGAGTAACATATATCCCAACCATCTCTGAATCGGTGGGGCTGTCCCACATTTACAGAGCTGTCCCAGGTCAGAGGCATAGCCCTACTTCACCGATGCTTGTGTCCTCAGGACAGATACAGCCAGGGGTGGCATTCAGCCACTTCTCCCCAGTTCGGTCACACTGGCTGTTGTCCTCAGTGACTAGACAGAATGCCTTCAGCTGAACAGGGCAGGAGCAGAGTGCAGAGCTGTCAGAACGACTGTGCAGTCATGTGACGACGTTTCCTGCGGACAGACGCCTACTTACAGTGTCACATGATGGCATCGTCTTTCTGACAGCTCTGATCTCTGCTTCTCCCCTGTAGTGCACTGGTAGAGAATGGAGCTGCGACTATGAGGGATGATGTCACTGCGGGGGGCGGAGCCTCCACATTACAGTGCAGAGCACATACTAGGAAGCTGTAGCAGCGCAGGTAACCAAGAGGAGCGATGTACTACAGTATGTGGCAGAGAGAAGTAATGTACTACATGATTAGGCTGCAAATAGGATAGGAGTGACGTGCTGGAGGATGGGGCTATATATACACAGAGGATCAGAGGAGTGACGTGCTGGAGGATGGGGCTGTATATACAGAGGATGAGAGGAGTGACGTGCTGGAGGATGGGGCTGTATATACAGAGGATGAGAGGAGTGACATGCTGGAGGATGGGGCTGTATATAGAGGATGAGAGGAGTGACGTGCTGGAGGATGGGGCTATATATACACAGGATGAGAGGAGTGACGTGCTGGAGGATGGGGCTATATATACACAGAGGATCAGAGGAGTGACGTGCTGGAGGATGGGGCTGTATATACAGAGGGTCAGAGGAGTGAAATGCTGGAGGAGGCTGTATATACACAGGATGAAAGGAGTGACGTGCTGGAGGATGGGGCTGTATATACAGAGAATGAGAGGAGTGACGTGCTGGAGGATGGGGCTGTATACACAGAGGATGAGAGGAGTGACGTGCTGGATGATGGGGCTGTATACGGATGGGGCTATATATACAGAGGGTCAGAGGAGTGACGTGCTGGAGGAGGCTGTATATACGTAGGATGAGAGGAGTGACGTGCTGGAGGAAGAGGCTGTATATGCAGAGGATGAGAGGAGTGACGTGCTGGAGGATGGGGCTGTATATGCAGAGGATGAGAGGAGTGACGTGCTGGAGGATGGGGCTGTATATGCAGAGGATGAGAGGAGTGACGTGCTGGAGGATGGGGCTGTATATGCAGAGGATGAGAGGAGTGACGTGCTGGATGATGGGGCTGTATATGCAGAGGATGAGAGGAGTGACGTGCTGGATGATGGGGCTGTATGTGCAGAGGATGAGAGGAGTGACGTGCTGGATGATGGGGCTGTATGTGCAGAGGATGAGAGGAGTGACGTGCTGGATGATGGGGCTGTATGTGCAGAGGATGAGAGGAGTGACGTGCTGGATGATGGGGCTGTATGTGCAGAGGATGAGAGGAGTGACGTGCTGGAGGATGGGGCTGTATATGCAGAGGATGAGAGGAGTGACGTGCTGGAGGATGGGGCTGTATATGCAGAGGATGAGAGGAGTGACGTGCTGGATGATGGGGCTGTATATGCAGAGGATGAGAGGAGTGACGTGCTGGATGATGGGGCTGTATGTGCAGAGGATGAGAGGAGTGACGTGCTGGATGATGGGGCTGTATGTGCAGAGGATGAGAGGAGTGACGTGCTGGATGATGGGGCTGTATGTGCAGAGGATGAGAGGAGTGACGTGCTGGATGATGGGGCTGTATATGCAGAGGATGAGAGGAGTGACGTGCTGGATGATGGGGCTGTATATGCAGAGGATGAGAGGAGTGACGTGCTGGATGATGGGGCTGTATATGCAGAGGATGAGGCTGTATATACACAGGATGAGAGGAGTGACGTGCTGGAGGATGAGAGGAGTGATGTGCTATATACAACGTGCAGCATTATCCGGCACGTCCCCGGTATACACGACGTGCGGCATTATCCGGTACGTCCCCGGTATACACGACGTGCGGCATTATCCGGTACGTCCCCGGTATACACGACGTGCGGCATTATCCGGTACGTCCCCGGTATATACACGACGTGCGGCATTATCCGGTACGTCCCCGGTATACACGACGTGCGGCATTATCCGGTACGTCCCCGGTATACACGACGTGCGGCATTATCCGGTACGTCCCCGGTATACACGACGTGCGGCATTATCCGGTACGTCCCCGGTATATACACGACGTGCGGCATTATCCGGTACGTCCCCGGTATACACGACGTGCGGCATTATCCGGCACGTCCCCGGTATACACGACGTGCGGCATTATCCGGTACGTCCCCGGTATACACGACGTGCGGCATTATCCGGTACGTCCCCGGTATACACGACGTGCGGCATTATCCGGTACGTCCCCGGTATACACGACGTGCGGCATTATCCGGTACGTCCCCGGTATACACGACGTGCGGCATTATCCGGCACGTCCCCGGTATACACGACGTGCGGCATTATCCGGTACGTCCCCGGTATACACGACGTGCGGCATTACCCGGTACGTCCCCGGTATACACGACGTGCGGCATTATCCGGTACGTCCCCGGTATACACGACGTGCGGCATTATCCGGTACGTCCCCGGTATATACACGATGTGCGGCATTATCCGGTACGTCCCCGGTATACACGACGTGCGGCATTACCCGGTACGTCCCCGGTATACACGACGTGCGGCATTATCCGGTACGTCCCCGGTATACACGACGTGCGGCATTACCCGGTACGTCCCCGGTATATACACTGGCTCAGGGGTACAGGTAAACCCCTCCGTGGGCCGCTGTGCCCCCATACACAGTTACAAGCCCGCTCATTACTGTACAGCAAACCTGTGAGTGAGGCGATATCTGACCAGTGGCCCAGCGTCAGAGCTGCTGGTGGTCTCCGGGCACCCCACCCCCACATGACGCCCAGTGAGCGCTGTACACCGGGCCACCCTCCGTATAACGCCGCCGGCACCACGTACCATCTCCCGGCGGGCGCTGTACTCTCCGGCAGCAGGCTCCTCACTGCGCGTCTGTTACTGGGTAACGGCTCTCCAGCCCGCACTGTCTCCCGGGAGCCGCCCTGCCCCTGGGTTTATGGCTGGAAGAACCCGCCTACATGAGCATCAGTGCAGCACAATGCCCGCCATTCCGACAGAACGTTGGAGACACAGACGCTAATTAGAACGTTTCCATGACAACGCCACACCTGCTTCATTGCGCCGCGGATACCAACAAAACCCCGCCCCTCACCCTTTTCGTCGCTATTATAAGGCGGGGCTATCCTGCGATGTTTTTGTGTCACGCTGTGTAGGGCTCCTCTCTGTACGCATGCGTAATTGTAAAAGCTTCGCGTCTCCTTTACCATGGGCAACGGTTACCCAAGCGCATGCGCAATGAGTTTGAGCATGCGGCAAGACACTGATTGGACACTACAGAGATGGGGCGTGACAGTTACAATCACTTCCGATTCACTGAGTAATAACCAATCAGCGACAGCCAATTTTTAGCGTCTGGGGCTTATACCGGAAGCAAATCGTGTGCAGTGGTTCTCATGGCAACGAAGTCACTGTCTTTGATCTGGAGGCTGCAGTACCGGCGATAACTCCGGTAGGGAGAACTGAGCGGCCTGCAGAGCCGGTAATGTGTGTCCTCCGTGCACATGGGTCTGGCGTCTCCTGCAGTGCTGTGTGTGCTACACTAGGGGGCGTCAGATTAATGACCCGGCGCACAGACGTCTGTTACCACAGGTGAAGCCCTTTCCCCATGGTAATAGCAGCAGCGGTCTGTTAATGGTGGCACACCATAGAATCCGGCACCTGTGTATTAGGCACTGTAGTCCTACAGCCTGCCATTGGGCCTCACAGGAGTGCCAGTATGGCAGCCATGGGGTGTTCAGCCAGCTCCTGTCTGCCGCTGGCCCTCTGAGATGGCATTGTGGACGACGGCTGCTCTTAAAGGGATTCCAGAATGCTGTAAATAAGCCCCTGATGGCGGTGGCCGCAGTTTATCGGGCAAAATTGAGGTGACAGATTCCCTGTTATAGCCACTGTCAGATATTGGCAGCGCCATGTGAATGATTTAGCTGCGGCACTCGGTGCTGTCAGACACTTATCGGTGGTGTAACACAGCCGGCGTCTGCCACATGTGGAGGGGGTTAGCGCCTGTGCCCCTTCACACGGTGTACTAAGGGATCAACAGGCCAGCTACTGAGTTACCTCTACCACGTGGCACATGAAAGGTCGGTTTCTTTCCTTCCAGGGGTCTGTTATAGCACCACTCCAGCAAATCTTTTATTGCGGTGCTAAAAGTTCCCTGCCACTAGTATTCTACTCACCAGCCGCCCTCTTCAGCTTCTCCCGGCGCCTCCTTCATATGACTACAACTGACCGGAAACCAGAGGTAACGGTCATAAGCTCTCAATGTTAATCTATGAGACCCTTATACTGGCCTCGTTCTAGCTCTCATAGACTTACATTGAGAAGTGATCTCTGCCTAGTCCAGTAAACACTGGAGCAATCTGGCAGCTCACAACCTGCAGAAGACCGACCTGAGCTGTGCCGAGAACATGTGAAGTGTAAGCCTAGTTGTAGGAAACTTAGATTAGTGACACCACTCCAGTGGTCAAATAAAGAAAACGGCTGGAGTGGTGCAATGATCTTTGTAACGGCAGTATAACCTTCCAGTTACTGCATTGGACAGAATCTAATTAGTTTCCGTCAGTCCAGAGATCTTCCTAACAGCATCGCTTGCTCAGAATTAATTGGTACTTTGGCTCCTTGGGTAAAAATATTGGTGCCCATACATGTAGCAGCTCCCCAAAAAGCCCGCACAATTTACTGTGAAGTGCCATGCTGTTGGCCATGGCTGCAGTTTCTAGCTGTGCCGTAATTCCGCATAGTTCTTCTGTTCATCTGGCCACACACAAAACCTAATTGCAGAAACATGCAGTTCACACTGGTTGTGTAGGCTTCTTGGCAAAAGTCAGTACATTTATGGGCAGCCATGCTTGCTACCATTGGAGAACCTATTTACAGCTAGATATGACCACCAGAATAAATCCATTCTTTTCAACCTTAGGCCATCATGTCTACTATGAAATTAAGAGGCCACTTGGGATTGGTTGAATTATGTAACTTCTCATCTTCGGTGAAGACCTTCCTAGGACCAGAAAATTCATACAAGTTTATTTACGATCCAGACACTCAAGAAAGCTCTTTGACTTGCTCAGCATTCAGACTTCTGGAGAGTCTAGATTTATCCAGTGCAGTTGGCCAACTCCTTAATGAAACTATTCAAGCCCATCACAAAGCTTATAAGACTGGTACAACCACTCTGTTTTTCCTTGTTGGAGTATGGAGCAAAGCTGTTCTTGAATGCCTTCACCACGGAGTTCCCATTTCATTGATTGTCTCAGTAATGGTAGAAGGGCTAAATTCTTGTATTGAAAGCCTTGAAGCTTTACACATACCAATTCATAATGTACTTGCTACAAAGCAGATCTCAAGTCATAGGACATATGTACCGGATTTAAGAAGTGATAGTGTTTATAATCATGAAACTCATTGCGTCTCATCTTCTCGAAGTGAACCCTTTGACCTTAAATGCCCAGGACACATTCCTAATACAGTAAAAAATGTAGATATTATTCCGTCTAGTAGGGGAAACATAAATAGTAAACTATGCCAGATGAGCAAACTATCACATAGTAGACACTTCTCAATCTCAAAAGTAAGCAATTTTCAGGATCCTTCACAAACCAGTTGCCACATTTTGGAAAATCTAACAAAGTCTTTGAGTCACGGGAATTGGGAAGCAATGGAACTCGTGGAGAAGGCCGCTACTCTTATGCTTGAAAACACTCCTGAAATGTTTGTGACCAATGATCTCTTCAAGGCGTCCTATGTAAACATTTGCATTTTAAGAGGTCTTTCAGAATTGAACTCAAGTGCTACTTTTGGATATGTGACTTTAGTAAGACCAGAATATGCTACCATTGTTGAAAAGTTTGAGGGCAAACCTTTAAGAGTTCTTCTTTTGGACGGAGAACTGACAGAAAAGTATAGACATCTTGGCTTTAATATGGCAACAAATCTAAAATTGGTATCTAAATTTGCAGACCATCTAAGTTCGTCTAAGGAGTCATGGATAGATAAAGCATGTCAGAAAATTGTTCACGCAAATATAAACTTAATTTTAGTGAGGGATGATGCTTGTCCACAGCTTATAATGCAATGTATTCATAAGAATATTCTCATTATTACTCATGTAAAGCCAAACGTTCTTCAGGCATTTAGTGACTGCACAGGCGCAGAAATAGTGACCTATCTCACACAGGTAAGGGACCATAGCATAGGCTGTGGGGTGTTTGCCAAAATATTTCCACAGGGGAGTTCAAACCAAACAATTGCTGTGAATCTCCATGCACATGGGATTAATCTTGTCACTGTTGTGCAAAGTTGCAGTTTATATTCCAAAATGCAGGTCATGGAAGATCAGTTTTGGACTTGTTTTTATAAATTATATGATGCTCTTCTTGATCAAAAAGTATTTCCTGGAGGTGGTGCTGTTGAATTATTCTGTCTAAATCATCTCCAAAAACTTGAGAAAACGCTTGTACCCTCTAGTTCAATCATTAGAGGATCACTGTCCTGCACCTCGTCATGGATGTCCAGCTCTGTTGTCGATTACCAATCCTTTGTCTATAAATGCTTTGCCAACGGCTGGATTAAGTATCTTTCTACTCTTCTTTTTAACATGGGTGAATATTCTTCAGAATTACAAGCTCTGACTATTATACAAAATGAACTCAAAAACATCAGTGCTTGCTCTTCTCCTTCATCATATGTGTTTAATGAGTACTTCAAGAAGGTTTTAAAGGGTGAGAGAGAATTTCTCACTGATCATAGACTGGTCACAGTGTACGATAATGTTATTCCAAAGGTTGAGGCTTGGCGTAGTGCTCTGCATCTAGTTCACATTGTGCTTCAGACAGATGCAGAGATTATTACAGGTTTTAATACACCAAAACAGGCAACTACAGGACAGTTTAGTGCCGATTATCAATTTCTCTGATGTTTACGATCCAAATGGTAACGTTTCTCCTTGCGGAGAGCGACATGTTGAGTATGCCGAGATTAGACTTTTAAGCCGCAATGCTCCTCTGGGAAATATGCAAATTGCCTCTTCAGAGAGGAACAGGACTAGAACTCTAGTGCCACCTATTGGAAGTAGCAAACCTAAAAGTCAATGCGGAACCTTTAACGAGCCTTGTCATGTGTCATTTGGCACTAGAGTTCTAGTCCTCTTCCTCTCTGAAGCATCTGATGTTTAGGTAAATTTTGCAGCTACGCCTATAGTTGAAACCAGAAGTTCACTTACACTATATAAAAAGACACATATACATGTTTTTCCCAATATCTGACATGAAATCAGAATAAAACTTACACAAGCTTCTCACAATAGTTGGCTGGGATTTGGGTCCATTCCTCCTGAAAAAACTGATGTAACTGATCCAGGTTTGTAGGTCGCTTTGCTCGCATCTGCCTTCTTAGCTTTGCCCATAGTTTCAATAGGATTGAGATCAAGGCTTTGTGATGGCCACTCCAAAACATTGACTTTGTTAGCACAAAGTGGTGCAGTGGTTAGCACTGCAGCCTTGCAGCGCTGGAGTCCTGGGTTCAAACCCCACCAAGGACAACATCTGCAAAGAGTTTGTATGTTCTCTCCATGTTTGCTTGGGTTTCCTCCGGGCACTCCGGTTTCCTCCCACATTCCAAAGACATACTGATAGGGAATTTAGATTGTGAGCCCCATCGGGGACAGCAATGATAATGTGTGCAAAATGTAAAGCACTGCGGAATATGTTAGCGCTATATAAAATAATATTATTATTATCCTTAAGCCCCTTTGTTACTATTTTGGCAGTATGCTTCGGGTCATTGTCCATTTGGAAGACCCATTTCTCCCCAAGCTTTATCTTCCTGGCTGATGTCTTGAGATGTTGCTTCAGTATTTCCACATAGTCGTCTTTTCTTATGATGCCATCTATTTTGTGAAGAGCACCATTCCCTCCTGCAGCAAAACAACCCCACAGCATGATGCTGCCACCCCAGTGTTTCACAGTTGGGCTGGTGGTTTTAGTCTTCCAAGCTTGTCCATATTTACTCCAAACATAATGATGGTCATTATGCCCAAAAAGTTAAATTTTAGTTTCATCAGACCACAGGACATGTCTCCAAAAATTGAGGACTTTGTTCCTTTGTTCATTTGCAAACCTTAATCTGGCTTTTTTATCTCTCTTTTGGACTAAAGGTACCGTCACATTTAGCGACGCTGCAGCGATCTAGACAATGATCCCGATCGCTGCAGCGTCGCTGTGTGGTCGCTGGAGAACTGTCACACAGACAGCTCTCCAGCGGCCAACTATGCGAAGTCCCCTGGTAACCAGGGTAAACATCGGGTTACTAAGCGCAGGACCGCGCTTAGTAACCTGATGTTTACACTGGTTACCAGCGTAAAAGTAAAAAACAAACAAACACTACATACTTACATTCCGGTGTCTGTCCCCCGGCGCTGTGCTTCTCTGCACTGACTGTGAGCGCCAGCCGGAAAGCACAGCGGTGCTTTCCGGCCAGCGCTTACACAGTGCAGAGAAGCACAGCGCCGGGGGACTTTCTGCTCCGACCAACGATGGCACAGCAGGATCCAGATCGCTGCTGCCTGTCAAACTCAACGATATCGCTAGCCAGGACGCTGCAACGTCACGGATCGCTAGCGATATCGTTCAGTGTGAAGGTACCTTAAGGGCTTCTTCCTGTCAGAGTGGTCTTTCAGCCCATGTTGATACAGTACTTGTTTCACTGTCGATATTGACACAATCTTATCAGCTTCCGCCATCATCTTGACAAGGTCTTTTGTCTTTGGGTTGATATGCTCATGTCGAACCAAAGCACGTTCATCTCTGGGACACAGAACCCGTCTCCTTCCTCAGCTGTTTAATGGCTGGACATTCCCATCTTGTTTGTACTTGATGAGCGAGTCATCTTCAGATATCTTGAAATTGTATCCAAGGATGAGCCAGACTTGTGCAAGTCCACAATTCTCTTCCTGATATTTTGGCTGATATCTTTAGACATTCCCGTGTTGCTACATACAGAAGTAGTATGTTTCAGGTGTGCTTTAAAATACATCCACAGGTGTGTCTCTAATTAACTCAAATGTTGCCAAAAAACCTATTAGAAGCTTCCAAACACGTGACATCATCATATGGGCAGTCCAAAATTGTTTAATGGCATAGTAATCTTAGTGTATGAAAACGTTTGATTTTGCAGTAAGTAATAGAATGTTTTTAAGCATTTTTATCTCATTATTTTGTCATTTGGCAAATATTAATAATTATGATAGTCCTAATTGACCTAAAACGGGAAAGGTTTATTCTGATTTCATGTCAGATATATTGAGAAAAACATGCAAATGTGTCGTTTTGCATAGTGTTTGCAAACTTCTCATTTCAACTGTAGTTAACATACAATAGTGTGTGCTGTTTTTTTTTTTTTTAAGTTGTCATACAAATTCACTAATTTATGACAAATTACCACGTCTACCACCTGAAGTACAGTATCAATCAAACGTTTTTGTACAACTTATCAATTTGAATTGTTCTGTAGTTTGAGTTTATCAGTGGAAAAAATAAACGTAAAATTTGACAGACAAAGATTTGTTAGGCTGTCTGTCAATACCTCTCGTGAGATAAGTATACATCAAAATATTTTTGTAATCGATAACATTGTGGGGATTGTGAAAGCTATTAAACTTCAAGTAAGGCTAGTTTCACATTTGCGGTTGAGTCCGCAGCGTCTTGTCCGCAAACGCATGATAACACAGCGTTTTTTATCCGCGTTAGCTTACGCATGATGGAAAAAAATGCTGTTTTTGTATGCGTTTGCGGTTTTTATGCGCATGCGTTCGATAGGAAAAAGATTTTCCAGGAGAATTTCCTTGACACAAGCCATGCCAAATAGGCGTGTCTCATGGGATTTCTGTATATAGACCCTTGTACAGATGAAATCCTCAGATTTTGCTCCTGTATGCAGCGTCAAGATGGATCTTCGCATGGAATCTGGATTTGGAAGTCAACTTGTTTCTTGCCTTTGCTTGTGAGCAAGAACGGAAAAGAGAAAGACAGAGAAGACTGCATTGGCGCTTTCGGCAGCACCCCATTGTTGAACTCCGAGAGAGCCGTGGAGCCTACCACTCCTTATACAGTGAGCTTCGTGAAAATCCTGAGAAATGTTTTAAGTACACGAGGTTGTCTCGAGAGCTTCATGGATTTGTTGCTTCATGTACAAGGAGCCATCAGCAAGCAGGACACCCAGCTCCGTAGAGCGATTCCTGCTGAGGAACCTCTGCTGGTGACACTAAGGTACGTAATATTTTAAAATAAACGCCTGTCATAATTATTATTGTTCTGCAATGTCCTTCATTCTTTTTGTTTTGCAAAAAACTGTTCTAAATATTGTTCTAAAAGCCATGTCCTTTTTTTTTTTTTTTTTTTCTCTGTTTTGCAAAACCTTTGTCATAAATATTATTGTTCTGAATTTGTTTTTCTTTCTCTGTTCTGCAGATTCCTGGCTACCGGAGAGAGCCTATCATCACTACATTTCCAGTTCCGGATTGGAATTTCTACACTATCTGGGATTGTCGCAGACACCTGCCGGGCTTTGTGGGATGTTCTCCGTGAGGAATTTATACCCACCATTATACCCACCACGGAAATCTGGCAGGAAACTGCAGCATATTTTTTTTGATGTTTGTAATTTCCCCAACTGTTTGGGAGCAGTGGGTGGAAAACCTATCCGGATTACCAAACCGTCTGGAATTGGATCCGAGTACTTTAATTATAAAAAAAATATTTTGCCATAGTGCTCATGGCGATTGCAGCTGCGGACTGTAAGTTTGTCGCCATGGACATTGGATCTTTTGGCCGTGGTAATGACTCCCAGACATTTAAAAACTCGGGCATGGGCCAAGGGTTGTATGGGAATCATTTTAATTTCCCCCTTTCACAACCTCTTCCCAACACTGAAGACCCGTCAATGCCATTTGTTGGGGATGAGGCCTTTCTGATGTGTGGAAACCTCCTTAAACCATACTCCAGTCGGGACTTGACTGACTGATCAGGGCATGAAGAACTGTTGAGTGTGCCTATGGTATGCTTGTCTCGAAATGCTGCATTTAAGGGACAGCCATTAATCTGAAAATTGAGACGGTCGATGAGGTAGTCGATGCGCGTGTGCTTCTGCACAACTATATAATGGCTAAAGAGCGACCCAACATTGAACTTTATGAACCTGTTAGTAACCCGTTTAAGTTGCCCAAATGAGGGATAGAGTTGCAGCCTACTTTGTTTCTGAGAATGGACGTGTGGGATGGCAAGATGAAATGGTTTAGTAAAATGATCTTGTAATGTTATGTACCTTGAATCTTTAAATTTACCTTTAATGTTTGCTGAAAATAAAACACCTCTAGTGAAACACCTGTTCCAAGTGCCCTCTACATGTCAATACTTTTTTTTACAGTTTAAGGCCGGCTTCACACTCAGCGTATGAAAATACGGTCCGTATATTACGGCCGTAATATGCTGAAAAGTCTCGAAAATAGTGGTCCGTAGCTCCTCCGTAGGCAGGGTGTTTCAGCGTTTTTTGCGCATGGCATCCTCCGTATGTAATCCGTATGGCAGCCGTAATGCGTGTTTTTATCGCAGGCTTGCAAAACCGACATACGGCTATACAAGGGATCCATGTGTTAAAAAAACAAACAAACCATATATACTGTCTCTCTCTCTCTCTCTCTCTCTCTCTCTCTCTCTCTCTCTCTCTCTCTCTCTCTCTCTCTCTCTCTATATCTATATATATATATATATATATATATATATATATATATATATATATATATATATATATATATTAGTCAGGGAGACACATATATGTATACATATTATTACTTCATACAGCGCGAGATAGCAGAAAGCCAGTAATTCAATTACCGGCTTTTGCTTTCTTCTTCCTAAACCCGACATGATATGAGACCTGGTTTACATACAGTAAACCATCTCATATCCCCATTTTTTTTGCATATTCCACACTACTAATGTTAGTAGTGTGTCTATGCAAAATTTGGCCGTTCTAGTTAGTAAAATAAGGGGTTAAATGGCGGAAAAAATTGGCGTGGGCTCCCGCACAATTTTCTCCGCCAGAGTAGTAAAGCCAGTGACTGAGGGCAGATATTAATAGTCTGGAGAGGGTCCTTGGTTATTGGCCCCCCCTGGCTAAAAACACCTGCCCCCAGCCACCCCAGAAAAGGCACATCTGGAAGATGCGCCTATTCCGGCACTTGGCCACTCTTCCCATTCCCGTGTAGCGGTGGGATATGGGGTAATGAAGGGTTAATGCCACCTTGCTATTGTAAGGTGACATTAAGCCTAATTAATAATGGAGAGGCGTCAATTATGACACCTATCCATTATTAATCCAATACTAGTAAAGGGTTAAAAAAAAAAAACCACACACACATTATTAAAAATTAATTTATTGAAAAAATCACAAAGGCTGTTGTATTAATTTATTCTACTCTCAATCCACTCACTGAAGACCCTCGATCTGTAAATTAAAAAAAATAAAATAAACCAACAATATCCTTACCTTCCGAGGATCTGTAAGGTCCAACAATGTAGATCCATCTGAAGGGGTTAAAATATTTTGCAGACACGAGCTCCGCTAATGCAGGCTGCTCATTTCTGCAAAACCCCGGAGAATGAAGCTAAATATAGGTCAATGACCTATATTTAGCTTCATTTGCGGTGAGGCGCCCTCTGCTGGCTGTTCCTAGATCGTGGGAACTTTCCTAAAAAGCTCCCTGGCTCGAGTTCATAAGAGGCGCCCTCTGCTGGTTGTCCTCATAGCCCCATTAAAAAAACAAAAGAAAAAAGAATATGCACACAGTGGGATCAACCTAATGTAATACATTTTATTATTTATAACACCTCACCATACACAAAGGCAAAGGAGGGAGAAACAAACATTTAAAGACCTTTAAAAGCTAAACGGACCTACCCACATCCCCCCAAGTACAATAACAAGGATCCATATAATAATACACAGCAAATGTGCAAATCATGCAAAGGACATGTAAACAGGTTGGCAGAATAACACAGCAACAGTACATATATTTAATCCCTTGTGCTGCCAGCTGAAAGAGTCCCCACAAACAAATTTCTATTAGATCCTAAATGTAACCAATATCTCCCAGTCACATAGCGGGCCTGTGGCTAATACAAAATGCTTGTCCTGAAAAAGATCAGGTGCTAAACCAGGCAAATAACTGGTATAGCCCGCTTACAGCCTGCCCCAGTTCCGGCACCCCATATCATACATTACCAAGCACAGCGCAGCGTTGCCCGCTACTGAGAAGTCGATGCCTCATTGATGTCAAAAATGAATAGGCGTGCCCTGCTTTGCCTTTGTGTATGGTGAGGTGTTATAAATAATAAAATTTATTACATTAGGTTGATCCCAATGTGTGCATATTCTTTTTTTTTTCTTTTGTGTTTTGTTTGGTATTTTATATGTGCACGTGGTTGATCTCCTTAGTATATTCTCTGTGCGGTGCCCGCCTCTCTGTGTTTTTTTTCTCATAGCCCCATTACAGACACAAGAACCAAAGCTGCAGTATTAAGTAAGTAAAGAAGAGGGGCAGCAGATTGTGTGTCATGGAGTTATGAGGTGGCAAAAACACAGCATAGTGTGTAGACTGCGACGTGTGTGTTGACGGCGCCTGGTGGGTGTTGACGGCGACGAAAGAGAACAAGCAGTGATAGGGGAAAAACACATTTATTTAACCAAAAAAATTATTTTCTCCAGTCACCTTCCACGACCGCAGTATCGAAGGATGTCTCCCCACCCTAATAGGGGACAGGAAACAAAGAGGTTAAATACCCTCCCCTTCCTGCAACCACCAGTGTTTTTCCTGTCCCCTATGGGGCATGAAGATGTTTTCTGATAGTGCTGCCGTGGCCGGCGATCGGAAGCGCTGTTACCTGCCAGTGCTGGGCAGTCGAGGTCGGGGGCTCCGCTCTCCTCCTCCTGTGACTGCTCCCTTCTCCGCGTCCACAACGTGACTTGGGACCCCTATCCTGCACCTCCTTGGGGGGGTAAAGCAGGGCGGTGAAGTGCACTGGGGTCCTCCTGTAGCTCCCCGGCTTTCTCCTCCCTCATCGCTGCTGCCGGAGGAAAGAAAGGTTTGAGAAAGGTTTGAGTGTCCCGTCAGAACTAAAGAATCATTTCCCTCTTGATAGGGACTGTTCTTTATGGGAAATTCCTAAAGTAGATGTACAGGTGTCCAGGGTAACCAAAAAAAACGCTCTTCCCTTTGAGGATTCCTCTCAGCTCAAAGATCCTATGGATCAGAAAATCGAGCGCTTGTTAAGGAAATCCTGGGATACATCTACTAATCTACTGAAAACAAATGTGGCCTCAACATGTGTTGCCAGATCCCTATTTCTCTGGTTACGTACTTTAGAGAATCACCTGTCTCGGGACATCAAGGGAAGAGATACTAAACTCTCTACCTCTTCTTCAGAAGACAACAAGGTTCCTTGCGGATGCTTCCGCTGAGTCTGTATGGGTAGCCGCTAGGTCTGCAGTTCTCTCCAATTCAGCTAGGAGAGCTCTATGGCTTAAATCCTGGGGAGGGGACATTACCTCCAAGTCCAAACTGTGTGGTATTCCCTATCAGGGACATTATATGTTTGGGCCGGCACTTGACGAGATATTAGACAAGGCTACAGATAAAAATAAAGCCCTTCCGGAGCAGAGAAGCTCTAGGAAACGCTCTTTTCGTCCCTCCCGTGAGCAAGCTCCCCAGAGAGATTACAGGGGTAAAGGTAAAACGGGTTGGTGGAGCTACCCCAAAGTGGGTAAAACCAGGAACATCCTTGTTCCCCAAACTCAGCAGACCCCTGAGAAGCAATGACTGCTCTCCGGTCGGGGGCTGACTATCGGGCTTTCTCTCCCAGTGGCAGGCCATCACCACAAATCAGTGGGTCCTGCATACCATACAGGAAGGCCTGAGGTTAGAATTCGAGAGTCCTCCTCCTCACCATTTAACAATCACCTCCCTACAGTCACCACACCTTCGAGAATCCCTGATTGCAGATCTTCACGGTCTGCTTCAGGCAGGAGTAATCTCCCAGGTACCATATCAGGAAATAAGAGAAGGTCTCACCTATTTCTGGTAAAAAAAAAAAGAAAAAAAAAGCCCTCTGGGAAACACTGGATCATCATAAACCTAAAACTTCTAAATCAGGTGATCAAATATTGAAGATTCAAAATGGAATCAATCAGATCAACAATCCCGCTTATTGGTCAGGACTGGGTAATGGCTACGGTAGATCTGAGGGATACTATCATGTGTCGATACATCCCGACCATAGGAAGTTCCTCAGATTTGCAGTGGCCCAAGACAATCGTGTCAGCCATTATCATTTCAGTGTCCTTCCATTCGGAGTCTCGTCAGCTCCACGTGTCTTTACCAAGATCATGTCAGAAGCGGTGATTTTCATCCGGCGATAGGGGATCTGTATCATCCCGTATCTGGACGATTTTCTCATTGTTGCTCCATCCATTCCTCGTCTGAATCTGGATGTGACGAAGGTCTTGGATATCTTGGGATCCCTGGGGTGAATTCCGAACTTGGAGAAGTCGGATCTCCATCCGTCTTCGAGGAAAAAATTCTTAGGAGTTCTTCTGGACTCAGGGGAAAGAATGTCCTTCTTACCCAGGGACCGTCAACTCGATCTCGTCCACAGGATTTCCAGATTCAGGAATCAGAGGACCCTGACCTTAAGATATTCGATGTCAATCCTGGGTTCATTGACGTGATGCATCCATGCAGTCTCCTGGGCCCAGGCCCACCCAAGAGTTCTTCAGTCCCACATCCTGATGCATTCAAAGGATGCCAGAATGCATTAACCCGGAGGATTCCTCTCCCCACTCACGTAAAATCCTCCCTTTCATGGTCGCTGAACTCCCAGAACCTTCAACAGGGAGTCAGATGGGGTCAACTTCCTCTGAAGGTGCTCACAATGGATGCAAGCTAGAGAGGCTGGGGCGCCATCGTAGAAGGTTCCCACTTCCAGGGGTTGTGGCCCCCAAACATCAGGTCCAGCTCCTCAAATCTGAGGGAACTAAAAGCGGTGGAGGAAGCGCTAAAAGCCGCATCTATCCTCATCCAAGGTCACCATTACGTGTAATGTCAGACAACACGACTACAGTAGCCTACCTCCGACACCAGGGAGGCACAAAATACACCAGCCTGAAATTAACCGCTGCAAGGATTTTTTCCTGGGCAGAAAAACACCTGTCCATCACAGCAGTGCACATAAAGGGCTCAGACAATGCCCAGGCGGATTTCCTCAGCAGGAGGATGGTCTCTAAACCAAGAGGTATTCCTATCCCTGATCCAGAGGTGGGGATGTCCCAACATGGATCTGTTTGCCAACAGTCAGAACATGAAGTCAAGCACCTTCTTCTCCCTCAACCCCCTCAAGCGAAATGCAGGGACTGGATGCCTTCTCTCATCCTTGGAAGTTTGCTCTGGCATACGCCTTCCCACCAATTCCTATGTTACAAAGGATACTACAAAAGATCCGGGCAGACCGAGTCACAACGATTCTGGTAGCTCCGATGTGGCCAGGAAGAAGCTGGTACGGCGCATTGACAGACATGTCTCTAGAAGGCCCGATACTTCTACTCCAGATAGTCGACCTTCTTCAGCATGGACCCCTGCTACACCCAAACTTACACAAGTCGAAACTGGAGGCCGAGATTCTGAGAGCCAGAGGTCTCTCAGATGACATAATTCAGACCCTACAAAAAAGTAGGAAACCAATAACCAACGCTATCTATGGCAAGGTTTGGAAAAAAAATTTCATCCTGGCGTTGCCCAAACAAACCCGATCCATTCCATCCCAATATTGCACATATCTTAGAATTTCTCCAGAAGGGACTGGATCTAGGGCACTCACCGAATACCCTAAAGGTTCAGGTGTCGGCACTCCGTTCTTTCTTTGATCAGGATTTAGCAAACCACCGTTGATTAGACGTTTCATGACATCTGCAACTAGGATTCGCCCTAGGCTCCATGTCCAGACCCCTCCTTGGGATTTGAACCTTGTCCTAAATAGTCTGACCGGGGACCCCTTTGAACCCTTATAAGCCATCAGCCTAAAAATCCTGACCCTTAAGACTGTCTTCCTAGTAGCAATCACTACCGCTAGGCGTATTGTTGTGAATTCCGCTCTTGGGCTCCCTCCGGTGGTTGTAAGTGGCACTTTTGTGAGTTCTGCTCTTGGGCTCCCTGGGTTTTAAGTGGTATGGCTGCTCCTTGGATTTAGCAGTCTGCAGCTGCTTCCACTGATTGTCTTTCTGCTCGGCTATTTATGCCTGGCTCTTCTCTTCAGCCAGTGCCACTTGTCAATTGTTCCTGGTTGGATTCACATCTCTCTTGGATTTCCCTGATATCCTGACCAGTTCAGCAAAGATAAGTCCTTGCTTGCTCTTTTCTGTCCACAGGTTGTGGACTTATTCGTTCTGTGCTTTCTATGTTTTGTCCAGCTTGTCAGTATGGATTAATTCAGTTAAGCTGGAAGCTCTGGGAAGCAGATTTACCCTCCACACCTTTAGTCAGGTGTGGAGATTTTTGTAAACTCTGTGTGGATTTTTGTAGTTTTTAATACTGACCGCACAGTATTCTATTCTGTCCTATCTATCTAGCTAGACTGGCCTCCTGTGCTACATCCTGATTTCATCCTGTGTATGTCTTTTCCCTCTCCACTCAGTCATTACTTGTGGGGGGCTATCTATCCTTTAGGGATTTTCTCTGAGGCAAGATAGTTTTCCTGTTTCTATCCTTAGGGGTAGTTAGTTCTCAGGCTGTGACGAGGTGCCTAGGGAGTGACAGGAGCATCCCACGGCTACTTCTAGTGTTGTGTTGAGCTTAGGTACTGCGGTCAGTACAGGTACCACCTCCTTCAGAGCTCGTCCCATGTTGCTCCTAAACCACCAGTTCATAACAGCGTATAGGAGAGCTACAGGCTTTGTCAGTACAGGAGCCATACTTAACCATAACCATGGATAGCATAATCCTTAAGCTAGACCCTTCCTTTATGCCTAAGGTGGTCTCGGACTTCCACAGAAGTCAGGATATTCTACCCTCATTCTGTCTAAATCCCTCTAATCCGAAGGAAGAAGCCTTTCACGCCCTGGATGTCCGCAGGGTGGTCTTTTTCTACCTCCAACAAACAGAAGGTTGGAGAATAGACCAAAACCTTTTCGTCCAGTTGTCAGGACGGAATAAAGGCAAAAAAGCAGCTAAAAGTACGATCGCTAACTGGATCAAACAGGCCAATGGTCTTGCATATTCATCTCGGAAGCTTGCGCCCCTGGCATCGCTGACAGCCCACTCCACCCGTTCAGTTTAAACTTCCTGGGCAGAGAGAGGGAACGCATTGTCTGAGCAGATATGCAGAGCCACCACCTGGTCGTCAGTCCATACATTCACCAGGCATTACAGACTAAATTTCAATAGGGACCCATCGTTTGGCAGATGCGTTCTGCAGGCAGTTGTCCCTCCCTAAGAAATTAGCTGTTGGCATTACTCCGATACTGCTGTCGATGAAGGTGACTGGAGGAAAATAGAATTAGACTTAACGGTAATTCGGTTTCTAGGAACCTTCCACGACAGCACTAATTTTCCTCCCTATCTAATATTCTTATTGGATGATTCCTGCACTTAAGTGGTAACTAGACATGCTACTGTGTCCAGAAAAAACACTGGTGGTTGCAGGAAGGGGAGGGTATTTTACCTCTTTGTTTCCTGTCCCCTATTAGGGCGGGGAGACATCCTCCGATACTGCTGTTGGGGAAGGTTCCTAGAAACCGAATTACCGGTAAGTCTAATTCTATTTTTTCATAGACAATGAGGGGGAAATGTTATAGACCTTGGGGGTGTGGAGCTGGGAGGATTGGCTTGCTGTGGATGATGAAGGGGTTCCAGGGGAAGGGCCTAGTAAATTTGTGTGGTCTGGGAGGTCAAGAATGGAAGTAGATACATTAGGAGTGGAAGCATGGGATGGGAGAGAGACAAACTGGACAACAGAGACACATTGGGAGGTGAGGGTGAAGGTAGTATGATGGTTCTTTTTGCCCGTTTCTTCTTTTTTGGTTTGCCATGAATATGCTGGTGGCTTTTTCATCTCCTTGGGAGAGTGGGGGTGGTGGGATCCGTAACCGGCATGGTGGTAGATCGGGACAGCTATGCAGTTTGCTGAACCTCCATGGTGGTGGCGGTAGACAGACATGCAGTTTGCGGAAGGTTCATAGTGGTGGTGGTGGTGAACGGACGTGCAGTTTGCTGTACCGCCATGGTGGCGGTGGAAGGCCATGCAGGAGCAGGACTCGGCATGGTGGTGGAGTGGATTTCGGCAGCACCCGGCATGGTGGTGGCGGTGTAGTGGTGTGCGGCTCGACTGGGCATGGTGGTGCCCATACAGTGGTATGCAGCAGAACTCGGTATTGAGGTAAAGTGTGTAATTGGTGGCACAGGTGGAAATACCACATGTGGCTGCTGTAAGTACCGAGTCTGCTGCATAGCCTGAACGTAAGCAGCATTGCAGGCCTGCATCACATTGAGGTAGAGTTCAGGCCTAAGGTGTTCCGACATGCTCCGCTCTCTTATTTAAAAAAAAAATGGTGTACCGGTGTCTGGAGGTCGGCTTCCAGATGGTCAAGGCGTTTGTTGACATCCTGGAAAAGTGAGTTAATATGGATCGGTAGACATTACAACATAACAATGAACATATAGATCAAAACAGATACCAAGAGGAATGAGGGCCCTGTTCTCAAGCTTACATACTATGAGGAAATAGGGGAGACACGAAAGGTGGATGGTAACAATTGCTTTCGTTGTTCGTAGCGGCCAAAGTGTAAGCATCGGGTGTTCATGTAATGCTGCATGAACCAGTTATCAGCCTAAGTATGTAGCCGTACAGACACAGAGGGCTATTAAATGCATGAAGCATGTGAGAACATAATGCGAGAAACCTGGTTAATGGTAAAAAAAATTTGAATGGGCAGTGATAGGTTAATGCGTTGAGGCGGTAGGCCAGTCTGATCAAATGCATTTTTAGGCCACGCTTAAAACAGTGGGGATTAATCGTATTAACCTGGGTAGTGCATTCCAAAGAATTGGTGCAGCACGTGAAAAGTCTTGGAGACGGGAGTGGGAGGTTCAGATTATTGAGGATATTAACCTCAGGTCATTAGCAGAAAGGAGGGCACAGGTAGGGTGGTAGACTGAGATGAGGGAGGAGATGTAGGGTGGTGCGGAGCCATGGAGTGCTTTGTGGGTGAGGGTAATAAGTTTGTACTGGAGTGGATGGGTAACCAGCGTAATGAATGGCACAAGGTAGAGGCATCGGTGTAACAATTGGTGGGGGATATGATCCTGGCTGCAGCATTCAAGGCAGATGCAGTTCTACAAAAATGCAACAGTGTTCCAAATCATTCAGGAAAAAAAAAACAATGTGTGTGCATGAAATTTCTGAAATCTCATAGCCTTTGCTGGTACTGTAAAACACAGCTTAAAATTTGCATGACAAAAACAGCAATAATGCAATGTGTGAACATTGCCTAAGGTGCCTGAAGTGAACAGTTTTTGTTGAATATAGTATAAAGGTGATAAACACTGAATATTCAATTTATTTGAGAAATTGATCTAAGAGTGTTGGGCTTCCTTTGACATTCAGAACTGCAGCAATTCGTTGCTGTGTAGATTCCACTAGGTGGTGTTTATATTCTGAAGAAATATTAGACCATCTGTACAGGTTAGCTTATCCCAGTGGTCAAAATTAAAGGGAAGGTGCCACCAGTTTTCTTGTAGTTAGTTTTTTTTTTGTGAAATAAAGTTTAAACTAGTAATTAAAATGTGTTAATACAATGTTTGCACTGTTTGCAAACATTTCTATATGAAAAATATTATATATTTTTTTACAAATATATATTTACCACTGGGGGAGCATTTTCCATTTTAGACCTCATGCAGCTATAGTGAGACTTACCAGCTTTACCGTTGGCTGAAAAATTGGGGCAGTAACTGCTGACATCACCATTCCCCTCCTCTTTTGAGTGGTCTGGTATCCCTGGGGCAGAATGAAGAGTAGTATCACAGGGCAGAGCCATTTTGTGTGTGACTGCCCTGCGATCTGCTATCCTCAGCAGTTACTGCATCGGATGCACAGCTTGTTTACAGAGCATCATACTACATGTCTCTCTTCCATCAGTCTCTCTCAGCCATACTAATGTATCTCTCCCCTCCCTTCACAATGCCTGGCTATTCACTGCAGACCCATAGCTCCTTATCTTACTGATGGATGGGTCACAGACTGCTCCGGCTCTGATAATGCTGATCCTACACTGTTCCTCCTTGATGTCTTTGCAGTCTCTGATACTCTGCCTGCAGTGCACGGACTTTTCTCCCACATTTTACCCCTGTCAATCTAGGATCTGTTCTGAAGCAGTCCTGATTCTGTTAGCAGATCCTAATGACAGGAGACAAATCACAGCGGAGGGCTCCATGAATATGGCAGAAGAACACTCCCACTACTGTGAATTGTGCAGCCCACAGAGGCGTGCCCAGTTCACTGCTAATGCTGCTGCAATGTTAAGGTACCGTCACACTAGACGATATCGCTAGCGATCCGTGACGTTGCAGCGTCCTCGCTAGCGATATCGTCCAGTGTGACAGGCAGCAGCGATCAGGCCCCTGCTGTGCTGTCGCTGGTCGGGGAAGAAAGTCCAGAACTTTATTTCGTCGCTGGACTCCCCGCAGACATCGCTGAATCGGTGTGTGTGACACCGATTCAGCGATGTCTTCGCTGGTAACCAGGGTAAACATCGGGTAGCTAAGCGCAGGGCCGCGCTTAGTAACCCGATGTTTACCCTGGTTACCATCGCTAAAGTAAAAAAACAAACACTACATACTTACCTACCGCTTTCTGTCCTCGGCGCTCTGCTTCTCTGGTCTGGCTGTGAGCGCCGGGCAGCCGGAAAGCAGAGCGGTGACGTCACCGCTCTGCTTTCCGGCCACTGTGCTCACAGCCAGACCAGAGAAGCAGAGCGCCGAGGACAGACAGCGGTAGGTAAGTATGTAGCGGTTGTTTTTTTACTTTAGCGATGGTAACCAGGGTAAACATCGGGTTACTAAGCGTGGCCCTGCGCTTAGTTACCCGATGTTTACCCTGGTTACCAGCATCGTTGGTCGCTGGAGAGTGGTCTGTGTGACAGCTCTCCAGCGACCAAACAGCGACGCTGCAGCGATCCGGATCGTTGTCGGTATCGCTGCAGCGTCGCTTAGTGTGACGGTACCTTTAGAGATGGGGTCAGCATTGCTCTGTTATCTCCTATGACCATGGGGTGCCATATTATGACACTGATAGTGTCCTGCTACTGCTGTGAAACCAAGATGTCAGTCCCCAGTGCCTTCATTAAACTCCTATAACACACAAAATATGTTTCAAATGCAATCAAATCTTTGTTAGAACAGCATGTTAGGCTACATTACATTGATTTATTAATGATCTACAAACGCGATACCTTCCCTTTAAAGGGAGCTACTATCCTGCTCTGAACAGCTTGTTATATCTCATCTCAGGGATGCTTATATGATTAAGATCTGGGGACTGTGAGGTCTAGGGAAGTGGGGAAAAGTCACTGTCATGTTCCTGGAACCAATCAAATTCAAATGAGCTTTATTGGCAGGACTAAGTACATGTTAGCATTGCCAAAGCATATGGTAAAACCAATCTATGACTACAAGAACCGTGGGGAATGCTGCATTGATCTGTTGAAAGTCATTTTGCTATGGGGTGAACAGCTGCCATGAAAAGGATGAAGTTCATACGAGGCTAAAGTTGGTTTCTTTTTCGTCAGTTTCTTCTGCATTTTTTTTCTTTTCTGTATTTTTATAGGTTTAACACAAAATAAGCATCACATTAATAACATACAATGCAGTAAGGTACCCTGATGTGAATACACTTAAAAACAGCAGCTACAAAAATTATAAAGCCGGCACAAAAATGGGCTTCAAAAGTGGGCACCGAAGGGCCTTAAAGGGTTAAATGACTTTGGGCCACTGATCTCACGCTAAGAATACACTAATAGGGATGGCCCGCATCAAACCCAGGTCCTTTCAGCCTGGCCCAAATGGGTTCTTGGCATCAGAATTGGCATCAAAGTGGGCAACCAGCCCATTTTCACAGATTTGAATTAGTAACTGATGTTAAGGGGTTATTTGACTGTGTGCCACTGATCTCACATTAAGAATACACAGATAGTGATGCCCTGCATGAAATCCAGGTCCCTGGCCCACATGGTTTTTAAGGGGTTAACCCTTCTGTTGTCTTGGTCAAAAACGACCGACCTTGAACTTCAATATTCTTTAAAATATTCGAGATGCGGCTCTGAAACCCGTAGCCGACCGACCCATCCTCATTTAAGTCAATCAACCACAAGTTTCAGAACCGCATCTTGAACACCCCAAAAAATACCAAAGTTCAAAATCGGTCTCCCCAGACCGAAGACAACAGCAGGGTTAAATGACTTTTGGCCACTGATCTCACATTAAGAATACACAGATGGTGATGCCCTGCATCAAACCCAGGTCCCTATAGCCTGGCTCAAATGGGTTCTGGGCATCAGAACTGGCATCAACGTGGGCAAACAGCCCATTTTCACATATTTGAATAACGGTTTTAAGTGGTTAAATGACTGTGGGACACTGATATCACATTGTAACCATATAGAACAGGGAGCCCCACATCAAATCCAGGTCTTTCCAGCCCGTAACAAATGGGTTCTGGGCCTCAGAACTTGCATCAAAGTGGGCAGTCGATTTTGGCCATTTGAATAAGTAATTGATGTTTTTGAGGGGTTAAATGACTTTGTTTCACTCTAACAATACACAGATAGTGATGCACCACATCTAACCCAGGTCCCTACAACCTGGCCTAAATGGGTTCTGGCCATCAGAGTTGGCATCAAAGTGGGCAAACAGTCCATTTCACATATTTGAATAAGTAACTGATGTTTTTAAATGGTTAAATTACTTTAGGCCACTGATCTCACACCAACCTTACATCCCCCATAATTGCTTTGTGGTCCGCCGCCATTAATATTATGCCACTTTTAATAGGTTTAAAATGTAGCAGCAATTTTTCATTATTTTTAAGGAAATTTACAAAACCTACTTTTTACAGATTTATACCATTTTGAAGTGTCTTTGAGGGGCTGAGATATTTGGAAACCTGTAGAATTATACCCTTTTAACCGCACCCCTTTAAATTACTACAAAACCGTTGTTAGGAAATTTGTTAATCCTTCAAGTGCTACACAGGAATAAAGTGAAATTGAATTTAAAAAATTTAAATAAAATTTTTACACTATATAATATTGCTTTAACTGGAAAATTTGCATTGGGAATGGTAGTAGAAAATGAACCTTAAATTATATTATGCAACATCTCCCAATATGTGGATGCAATACCTGATATATGGACAAAAAAATGTTTTTGGGTACACTGCAGATCTCTGAATAGAAAGAGCGCTATTTGAAATTTGTTGTGCCAATTTTGCGGAACAGATTGTGATTTCCATTTCACATTTGCAGAGTTCTTGTCATGACAAAGCAGGGGAAACCTCACACAAATGACAAAATTATAGAAACTAAACCCCTCAAAGAATTTAAATAGGCATGTGTTCATCATCTTTTACTCTGAGGAGGTTTACAGAATGTTTTTCTAAATTTTATTTTTTGGTTTTGAATGTTGTTTCAGCACCAAGTTTTTATTTTCACAAGGGATAATAGGAGGAAATGGACCCCAAGATTTTTAAGCAATTTCTCCTGAAAGTGAAGATGCCCCCAAATTGCTGTTTGGTCACATGGCAGCGTTTGGAAAGTAAAGTGTGCTGTTTGATTTTTTTTTTATTTTTTTTTTAGTATAAATTTGGGTGGAACAAATTATGTATGCAATTTTTTAATATGCAGAGCCACTCGCATGCCAACACCCCTCAAAAAAGATCCAAGTTTGGAAACTAGAGCCCTCAATAAATTTTGTCTAAAACTTGTAGTGAGATATTTGTGACACACAGTTGATTCACAAAACTTTATATTTAGATGTAAAAAAAAATCCACTAATAAAATACTATTGTAACGAGGGCTGTGGAGTCAGTAAGCCAACCTCCGACTCCTCAATTCCCATGACACCCACTCCACGACTCAGACTCCCTCATACATGGCTCATGTTTAAGTGATAACATTACTGTAGTAAAGTGGTAACATCAGGATTTTAATCTTTATTATGATACAATAATCAAGCCATTTAGATAGAACATAAAATATATTTATTGAAATACAACTTTAGAACAAAAAACTTTCTACACTAACTTGGGTTGGTGTCAAAGCAGTAACCACATGGGCAACATCTCTAACAATTTCAGGGTATAAAGGAATTGCCTCGTGCACAGTCCGTTTTGATGAACGATTGAACTCTTCTACTTTGAGAGCAAGTGAAAAATTTTGCTGAAATATGGTCAAACTGTTTTCTATGGGAGTGGAATCTTTTTCCCTTCAGCAACGCTTTGCCTGCTCCGTGTCATCCAAATATTTGTCAAAATCAAACTCCTCATCTGATGATGAAGGAACGGCAGCAGCAGCACTGGCAAGACCCAAGTTATCTTGCTCTTGGCCATCCTGTAGCCCACTCATCCTTGCTGCTACCTCAATCAAAGCTTCTTTTCCTTTAGTAAGCTGTTGATAATCCAGCAATATACGATGACTCGGGTCCACATAAACAGCTGCCAGAAGAATTTTATTTTCAAATAGCAGTGTGTCTCTCCGTTTCATTGAAGCAGCAATGCCATCTGCGAATAAACCTCCTCTTTGGGACAGGCAAAACAACAAGTTCTTCCACTCCTTTATAAAAATGCCAGGAGTTAAATCCTCAGCTTGTAACTTTTTGTGTTGGGTGATGAAGCAATTCCTTCAATTCAGCCACCTGTGTCCATTTACCTTCATTTAGTGTTATCTGAGGGTTGGCCATATCTACAAGGAAGGGTTTCAGCTCAAGCAATCACTCAATAATTAAATAGGTGCTGCCCCACCGAGTGGCTTGACCACAATTGCCCCTTTTCCAGCACGTCTCTTCAAGATGGAATCAATTTTAAGGGTGCTGTTAGCAATAGCCAGTTTCATCTCTTTGCTAATCAGAGTTCCAGCATGTCCCTCTTGCAGACTATCTCTTATTGCCAGCTGCAGCATGTGCACAACACATTGCATATGATGAATAGGAAAAAGGTGTGAAGCAACTTCAACAAGGTCATCTAATTGTAAAGAATCATTTTGCTATTCTGTAGTAATATCTGTTTATTCCTCCGTTTATGGGAACAGGACTGTGACCTTCCATCTCCAACATACTGAATGTGAAATGTTCTAGCTGCTGTTCACCTTCATTATTCTCATTCATCAGTTTAATTGTACTTTATGTTTGAAAAATTATCAGTTACAATAGCAAGAACCTGTTTTTTTTTTGTTTTTTTGAGTTTATAATCTTGCAGAACTTTTTCCATTAAGGTCTGGAGAAGCTGGCTCCTGTGATGAGCTTTACGATCTTTTACTGCCGGTGTCTTAAGGTACCGTCACACTTAGCGACGCTGCAGCGATACCGACAACGATCCGGATCGCTGCAGCGTCGCTGTTTGGTCGCTGGAGAGCTGTCACACAGACCGCTCTCCAGCGACCAACGATGCCGGTAACCAGGGTAAACATCGGGTAACTAAGCGCAGGGCCGCGCTTAGTGACCCGATGTTTACCCTGGTTACCATCCTAAAAGTAAAAAAAACAAACACTACATACTTACCTACAGCCGTCTGTCCTCCAGCGCTGTGCTCTGCACTCCTCCTGTACTGTCTGTGTGAGCACAGCGGCCGGAAAGCAGAGCGGTGACGTCACCGCTCTGCTTTCCGGCTGACCGGCGCTCACAGCCAGTACAGGAGGAGAGCAGAGCACAGCGCTGGAGGACAGACGGCTGTAGGTAAGTATGTAGTGTTTGTTTTTTTTACTTTTAGGATGGTAACCAGGGTAAACATCGGGTTACTAAGCGCGGCCCTGCGCTTAGTTACCCGATGTTTACCCTGGTTACCAGTGGAGACATCGCTGAATCGGTGTCACACACGCCGATTCAGCGATGTCTGCGGGGAGTCCAGCGACCAAATAAAGTTCTGGACTTTCTTCCCCGACCAGCGACAGCACAGCAGGGGCCTGATCGCTGCTGCCTGTCACACTGGACGATATCGCTAGCGAGGACGCTGCAACGTCACGGATCGCTAGCGATATCGTCTAGTGTGACGGTACCTTTAGTAAAAAAAATTTTGTTGTCACAAACTTATCAAACCTTGATAGCAAAATAGTTCATTCTGTGACGTGTGCAGGCATCCATTTTAAGAAATGCTAAGCATCGCTTGAGTCTTTTTAAGATCTTCCTTTTAGTTAAGGGCTTCTTCAGTCACTAATTTGCTAATACTTTCTCTTTCCAGAGAAGCACCAAGTTTGCGAGCCATTTCTCCTTTACAGAGCTGTAAAAGCTGGTTATGCAAAAAATGATAATGGTACACAATCCTTTACAACAACCTTGATGAGGTGTCTATTAAACACATCTGCTGCCATTGTTACAGGAACTTTGTCTGTTACAAAATATCTTGCAACTGACGTTTAAGACGCTCTTTTCTCCTCCTTTGCCTGGCGGGAAGTGCTGGTCTCTGGTTTCTTGGTGCTGCTGTGATTTTTTTTTTTTTTTTTCAGTCACAGCTTTGTAAACTTCTGGGTGGCAGCGTTGTAAATGTCTTTTTAGATTGGAAGCTCTTGAAAGAGCATTTTTACCACTGCCTGAGTATGCACTGATTTTGTCATCACAGCATTTGTTTTCATATGGGTCACTTATACACTGACACACAAAATGTTTATTATCTTGATTCACTGTGAAATGCTCAAATACAGAGGACTTCATAAGATGCTTCTTAGACATTTTGTAATTATGTAAATTCGCACTGAAAATTTTGTCCTGTAAAAAAAATAAAGTATATTGTAATTCTTGCAAGAGTAGGGAATCGTGCACTGTATAGTTTGGAATAGAAATAAAACAATCTTTGCATAAATCAATAGGACAGATAAGTATAACGTTTGTAAAATGTGGTGTTTAAATAGCTTTACTCTGAACTTTCAAGGTCAAGGTTTGTCTCAGCAGGGTACAGCTCACTAAATGCTTCCCATCATATTTCTTCACAGTCTATGAAGAGGGGAGGTGGGAGGGAGCATGTTTGTGCTTAAGCACATTCCAGAACACACACACACACACACACACACACACACACACACGTATATGTCCTCATCGATCCTGTTACTGTATTTCCGAATTTGAGATGTTAGAAAACTTTTTCCCCTTATATTCTATATATAGTGTATTTAAGTCATCAAGGCAACTAATTTCTCCTAACATTAACTAAGAGTAAAAGCAAACTAAAACATCAAGCATACAGAGACAACATATACTGGACTATTGATTTATGCACAGTTTGTTGAGAGTTTAGACATGCTTTAGGAAGTACTTAACTCCTTTAAGCCTGCTTTCCTGTTCACTCCAGAAATTCTGAGATGAATGTAGGTTTTCCTTCCCTGTGTTTATTTTTTCCCTTATCTGTAGAGGAGGAGCTTCACTACTTATCAAGAACATAAACTGCAGCACAGATTCATCTCAGCTAAAAGTCTAGACCTTAGATCAGGAATAGGACAGACATTTATAGGACATTTCATAACTTTGCCAAATTCTTATGAAAAAAAAATATTCCCCACAAACTGCATTAAACTACTGTACCCAATTTATTATATAATATTTATCTTTACATAGCGCTAACATATTCCGCAGCACTTTACAGGTTGCACACATTATCATTGCTGTCCCCGTTGGGGCTCACAATCTAAATTCCCTATCAGTGTGTCTTTGGAATGTGGGAGGAAACCGGAGGAAACCACACAAACACGGAGAGAACATGCAAACTCTTTGGAGATGTCCTTAGTGGGGTTTGAACCCAGGACTCCAGTGCTGCAAGGCTGCAGTGCTATCCACTGCGCCACCGTGCTGCCCATATATATATTTTATGAGTCGTAGTCAGTCCATTTTATACCGACTGCACCAAAATGGACTCCAACTCCACAGCTCTGGTTGTACGTCTGCCAAAGAAAGGGAGTGGAGTTGCCCATCCAGTAACAAGTTGCAAAAATTCTGACTGAAGCAAAACAACCAACTTCTCATCCCTCATATCATACCTGTCTCGCAACCCTTAATAGCTATTCAGTACTTTCACTTATTTTCTGCATCCACCAGTTCCCACTCCCTCTCCTTTCATCTGAATACTTTGCCTCACCACCTGTGAATATGACACAATAACGTCCCACCTCATTCCAAACTTAAACACAGTCTTCACAAGCCTAACCCATGTCTTCAACCTGTCACTAACAACTGGTGTCTTCCATCCTGATTGAAACATAGCTCATTCACACCCATCCTCAAAAAGCCCACCATTGACCCATCCTCTGTCTACCTATCGCCCCATATCATTTCTCCCCTGTGCCACCAAACTACTGGAGCAACACGTCCATTTTGAACTGTCCTCCCACATCTCCTCTTGGTCCCTCTTTGACCACGTACAATCTGACTTCAGACCACACCATTCGACTGAAACTGCCCTGACTAAAGTCATCAGCAACCTAGTAAACCTCAAATGAAAGCCACGAGTTTGTCCTCCTCCTGGATCTGGCATCAGTCTTTGATACAGTGGACCATTCCCTCTTACTACAATTGTTCTGATTTGCTGACATACAGACTTGACCCTTTGTTGGATCTCCTTGTACCTAACAGGAAATTGTCTCCCACTCACAGACCACCTCATCTCGCCCCCTATGTGTCGGTGTCCACCAAAGTTCAGTTGTAGGACCGTGAATTATGCTTAGATGGTGCACTCGCGTGCTCTCTCCCTCTTAAAGGGACCATACGCATCAACCTAAGGTATTCCCAACCTGTAGCTGGGTGAAAACTTCTATTTAAAGCTTCTCCAATATGGAGGTGACTGAGCTATGTTGTTAGTTTGCCTTGCAAGCTTGCTAGTTGTTAGGTTCCCCAGATCCGTCTGTCTGCTTGTCTACCCGGTACGCCTCTGCTGTTACCTGTCTATGCCCATCTCCTCGTACCTGTCTGCGCTCTTCTGTCCATCAGCCATTCCAGATTGCACCTGCCAGCAACCATCTGTCCTAACACCTGGTCCAGATCGCACCTGCCAGTGCTTTTCTGTTCCTCAGCCATTCATATTTGCACTGGTGGTTCCAGAGTGCCTACAGTGCCTGCCTGCATTTTTCATCCCACCTTTGGGCCTTAGCTTACCTGCTGTAGGGGGTCAGCTGCCACATTCTGTAGGCCAGCCATGGAGTAGCACCTCTTTGTACCTCCTTGGGTCGCAGTTTTTACCTGCTGCCACCTGTCCGAGTAGTGATTTGGTAGGCCACCTAGTTACGCCCCTTCCAGGCTTTCAGAGGGATACGGAACAGTGATTCCACCACCTTGCCCGTTACAGTCTCCATCTACTTGATTGGGCGTAGTGCAAGATCTGACTGTCCCTATTATGCTGTTTCTACTGTGGTGAAATTGATGCCACTTTGGTGTCTGCCAATAATTTTTGAAAATGTGAACACTCCTGGTTGCATCTCCTTCATGTGTGTTGCCTGTAGCAGTAGGCCTTTTGAGACCGTCAGGCCTCCACTGCCTTGCACTCAACCAACTACCCGTGTTCCTATTCTTAAATTTTTCTGACAACGGTAGTCTAGAAAACTGATATTTGTGCCACCTGAGTGTGGCTCAGCATGAAAGCTGGTAGAGATGTTTGAATATGCTATCAGGGATCCCAGCAAAGGGGCCCTACACCAATCCCATACCCACCTCGTAATACTGTGATGTTCATTGGAAAACTGTAAATGCTGTCCCAGACACCGATACCTCATGCCTGGCTGATTGCTGCAGTGCCATGTTAAAATCTGTACTGTGGGTGAATTGAGGCCACTTTCCTGGTGTCTGTCCCTCATTTGATGTGTTTTGGCAGCATTTGGGGCTGTTGTAAGGTCTTGTGCATGCGCTTGTATTTGCCTCCCATTGACTATAATGGCATTCGGTAATGTTCCGCGAATATTCGCCAAATTATCGGCGAATATTAGCAAATTCGACAAACGTAACCCGAGCCAAATATTGAAATATTTGCTCATCTCTAATGATAACTACTCACTTGGGGCTTGCATGATGTTCGTCACATGATACCTACCATCAGTCGGTGACATAAGAACATCATGCAAGCCCCTAGAGAGTAGGTGTCATCATCACTGGAATGACGCCAGCACCGGTGTGGACTATAGTGTTTTTTATTTTATAGGGGGAATCGGATCAATTGAAAAGGTGTTGTTTAAATAGAGAGCAACTCCCTTTAAACTGGAATATAGAATGTACAAAATGCCAGTCTTAATGAGTGGGGGCTTAAGGCCCCGTCACACATAGCGACGCTGCAGCGATACCGACAACGATCCGGATCGCTGCAGCGTCGCTGTTTGGTCGCTGGAGAGCTGTCACACAGACAGCTCTCCAGCGACCAACGATCCCGAGGTCCCCGGTAACCAGGGTAAACATCGGGTAACTAAGCGCAGGGCCGCGCTTAGTAACCCGATGTTTACCCTGGTTACCATCGCTAAAGTAAAAAAACAAACACTACATACTTGCCTACCGCTGTCTGTCCTCGGCGTTCTGCTTCTCTGGTCTGGCTGTGAGCACAGCGGCCGGAAAGCAGAGCGGTGACGTCACCGCTCTGCTTTCCGGCTGACCGGCGCTCACAGCCAGACCAGAGAAGCAGAGCGCCGGGGACAGACAGCGGTAGGTAAGTATGTAGCGTTTGTTTTTTTTACTTTAACGATGGTAACCAGGGTAAACATCGGGTTACTAAGCGCGGCCCTGCGCTTAGTTACCCGATGTTTACCCTGGTTACCAGCGAAGACATCGCTGAATCGGCGTCACACACGCCGATTCAGCGATGTCAGCGGGACCTCAACGATCAAAAAATGGCCCAGGCCATTCCGACACGACCAGCGATCTCACAGCAGGGGCCTGATCGCTGGTACGTGTCACACATAGCGAGATCGCTACTGAGATCGCTGTTGTGTCACAAAACTTGTGACTCAGCAGCGATCTCGCTAGCGATCTCGCTATGTGTGACGGGGCCTTTAGATGTCAAGAAAGCTTCAGCTTTCTTAAGATATAAATGAGACTTGGGTATACAGAGTAGAAAAAAACAATGAAGTGAGAGGCACCATAGGCAATTTTGCACAGGTTACCAGTTAATCTAAGGCCGACCTTGATGCCAGTCTACAAGATACAAGGCAAACAATTTTCAGGCAGTTGATTCTTCAATTATAAGTGAGATAATGGAGTGCTCCATTGTTCAAAGTGAAATAGGTGTGCCAGAGCTAAATGGAAAAGCTATTGAATACAAGCTATTGGAAAAGTCTTTACTGTTATTTTTAACAGAGGAGTTTTTACATTGTCAAGACAAGATACTTGTGCATTTTAATACCAATTACAATTTGGTGGAAATATTTTCATGACCAAAATCTGGCTGAAGATAACATAGTGAAGCTATTCAATACACACCAATCCTCCTTACACTTGGATGGATACAGAAAGTCTTCATCTGGGGAATAATGGCTTTCCACATACTGCAGAACAACCTGAAGACTTGAAAGTGGCTTTACCAATTATGGCATGATGAACGCAGAAGAACAGAACCATCATCAGCATCTACTCCAGCTATGGACTACAACATTGTGAATGAGGATGTCCAGTTGTATTGTATATGCTAGCAAAAAACAACCCAGATGAACCATTTGCACAATGCAGTTTATGTCAAGACTGGTTTCATCCAGCATGTGTGGAATATGTGACCACTGAGGATACAGAGGTCATCTCACCATGGTTTTGTCCATGATGTAAAAAAAAAAAAAAACTCACACCAATCAACAACTATATCTGTTGAACTGAAGAAGAGACTGAAGAAAGTACATCATCAGATTACCTGGGTAACAATAATGATCAAGCTACAGAAAACAACCCAAACCATTTAAGCATTTGACTGTAAAAAAAAAAAAAAAAGCTCAATGTTGGCACCATTACATCGAGGACCTCTGACAGTAAGAATGGACTATTTTCTGCTCAATATCCGGGAGAGTTTTGTCCAAGAATTTCTAAAAAGGAATGGCGTCAAATAAAATCAAATAAACATGGATATAGAGTACTAAAAATTGGCTGGACAGATCTCTTGTGTAGTAAATTCAAAAAAGTTAACAATTTTTGTGTCCATAAAATTCATTTATAGATCAACTAAATCAAAGGAAAAAAAAATCAGTGTATTGGCATGCCAGATGAGTATGTAAATTTGCAGGATGTACAAAGTATTTGTTTTCAATTGATAAAAAAAAAGCAATCTCATCAAGATGAGATAAAGGTAAATGTTTCTGGTTCCATTAGACTAATTACAGCAGCCTATCCTTCCAGAGGCGTACACGTCAAAAGGAATGATTATAAAAAAGGAATTCGGACAGTTGAAACCTACCTTACTTCATGCCAAACAAAATAGCAAACGCTGATGCAGAGGAACTTTTATTTGGCAATTTAAACTATATAAAAACAAGGAATGTTATCCAAAAAAACTCGAGAGAAAAAAAATCTTAAACAGATGGAGTAAAGATTTTTTTCTTGGATTATCTGCTTGTGCAAAAGATGCAAAGTGTACAAAATCCAACAGAACTTAAGCAGGCCTCCATGCGGTATGTTGGCGTGTTTCCATTTATTGTACACATGTACTCCAATGCACAGTTGTATGTACTAAAAGACTTGCAGGGTGCAAAAAAACTTGCGTGTATTT
The DNA here is from genome assembly GCF_032444005.1 of Ranitomeya imitator. Taxonomy (NCBI): domain Eukaryota; kingdom Metazoa; phylum Chordata; class Amphibia; order Anura; family Dendrobatidae; genus Ranitomeya; species Ranitomeya imitator. The sequence goes on from NC_091282.1 coordinate 984,692,745, forward strand.
AGATGCAACTGTATCAGTGATTTTAAAAAAAAAAACAAAAACAAAATATTGCATAAAATTCTGTACTATGCTTTGTGCATATTAGTGCCTGGGAAAGCTAACATTGCATTACCTATAGCTGAATTGATGTCATCAGACCAGAGTACTCCAACTATTCAGCATTGGCTATCATGTCTGTGTCGTGATTTTTTTTTTTTTATGTTTTCAAACAGATACTCCGACCTCAGAAAGTGGAACTTGATTTTAGCTGGGCACTTACCCATGCAGCATTACATACACTTTGCAATTTTGGTATTATTGATTATTTACAAAAATGCTTTTCTGTTGCCAAAGGAAAGATGAAATGCAATTTCCCTGTTGTCCACATATGCTCTGCTCACATGATGAAGCTGGTTAGCATGAAATTAAACAGATACAATGTAAGCAAGGAAAAGAAATGGGTTTTTCTTACATTTATTTGGTTTGCTTCAAAACGCAATTAATATCAGTGACATTAAAAATGTACTTGCACAGATGGTGTACGTGTTGCAGGATAATATGCAGATAAGAAATTGTAAAAAGTACTTGAAAATGTTAAATAAAAATATTGAGATACAAGAACTTAATGATACAGAGGCGATTCCCGTCATGAGCACTGAGAGCAAAATTCATGCGGATGAAACTGATGGCAATATTAAAAAAAGTCTCCATTTTCTCAAGGTTTTTTAAAAATTGATGCAAAAATATTGGCACGAGAGGAGAGTAACCAACAGATTTGTGGAGATATTAATGAAATGTTCTGCCCTCCAGTCATTTGTGTATTGGAATTGAATTATGCAACTATTCCACTGTGGAGCGGAATCATGTTAAACTGCATAAGCAAGGGTCAGACCAGAGCTACCAATTCTGTAGTGGAAAACTGGTTTCTTGTCGTAAAAAAAACGTTCTAAATGATGTTACACAGGAGGCCAGGTGACTTTTTGCAACAAATGCATATATTTCTAATTGGAAAAATGCATGAAATTGGACTTAATGTTTTACAAACAAAGGTGATTACAGAAACCCTTTTAGAAAATAAAAAAACACAATCTGCGACTCCAGAAATTAGGACTGAAGTTTTGATAGAACAAAACATGCAATTGGTTGAGCCACTTTGTAAAAAAGAAATGTGGCAAAAAAGGAAAGAAGAAAAAAATACTCCAAAAGCAAAGTATTACAACCCCCCAACTCCACAAAAAAAGTGCAATTAAATCAATTTGTCCACCCTGGTCAGGGAAACGGAAGACCTGGTAGAACAAAAGTTATTTTACAAAATACGTGTACAATTGACAATATCCTTTATGTTGCCCATTTGGCAATGAAGACAAATGATTGGTTACTCAAAGCTTGAAGGATCAAGAGATATCAGTATTAAGTTGCTCATTGATATTCACAGCTGTTTTCAAAGCAAGGACTGGATAAAGGAAAAAATCACATGGCTACAACAATTGGAGCTGTTCCACGGACGAACTATATGGGATGCTTATGGCAGTGAATAAGATTTTGTAGTATGCAGGTTCAGCTATCTAAACGGCACCATATCTAGATCAACTTGCACAGAGCCATCTTGTCCTAAGCTTTCAATTTTGAGAACTGCAAAAAGTATTGAATTTTGGTAAGTAGATGTTATTAAAGCACAAAAACACATTTTTGATTTTTGAAGGGACTTTTTTTATTGTTGAATGACACAATTCATTTTACCATATAATGTACAGGAAAACGTTAAATTCCAGATTTGGAAAAAAAATTTAAAAAAGCAAACAAATTCCAATATTGTTGTTTGTTCTTTTGTTTTAGCAGTCCTCATTGTGTTTAACAATGATTCAGCAACTCAGTTTTTATGTCAGTCTGATTACAGTGACACAAAAATCTTCATTCTCTTTTTTTTATTTTGATGGTGAATAAAAATTTATAGATTTCTTTTAAACAAAATTGCTTTTATGTTGAAATTTTTCTGCACTAATATTTTTTTATTTTTTCCTTGATGGCTTGTTTTTGGGATTGCAAGCTGACATTTTAATTGATACAAATTTGTGGTTGATACAAGTTTTGATCCTTTCTTATTGCATCTTTTTCTAATATTTGAATGACTAAAATGACACCTGTTCGGCATTTTCTAATTTTTCTCTACTTACTGTGTTTAACAATTTGATTCATTAATTTTATGTTTGTATAGATCTTGTCTTTGGATAGTTATGACTATTATGAATACTGATACCACATGTGTATTTTTAAAATATCTTTATTTTTATTGCAAGAAAAAGGGGATGACTAAGGCCCCATTAACACATTTCAGATTGTATACACCTAAAATACGCACCGTAATAATGTATCAATGTGCTGCGGATTTGATGCGGTTTTTTTTAAGCATTTTTGTTGCGGATTTGGTGCTTTTGCGGTGCGTTTTTACATGCGATTTTGTCATTTTTGGTCATGGTTAATAAAGACAGGCCAAAATTTAATAGATATAGGAGCTATATATGTGTATATGAGACAGAGCTTTAATAACAGAAAAACACTGGGCTGAAAGTGTGTGTGAACTGCTTAATCAAATTATAGTGTGTATGTATACAGTGGGGCAAAAAAGTATTTAGTCAGTCAGCAATAGTGCAAGTTCCACCACTTAAAAAAATGAGAGGCGTCTGTAATTTACATCATAGGTAGACCTCAACTATGGGAGACAAACAGAAAAAAAAATCCAGAAAATCACATTGTCTGTTTTTTTTATCATTTTTTTTGCATATTATGGTGGAAAATAAGTATTTGGTCAGAAACAAACAATCAAAATTTCTGTCTCTCACAGACCTGTAACTTCTTTAAGAGTCTCCTCTTTCCTCCACTCATTACCTGTAGTAATGGCACCTGTTTAAACTTGTTATCAGTATAAAAAGACACCTGTGCACACCCTCAAACAGTCTGACTCCAAACTCCACTATGGTGAAGACCAAAGAGCTGTCAAAGGACACCAGAAACAAAATTGTAGCCCTGCACCAGGCTGGGAAGACTGAATCTGCAATAGCCAACCAGCTTGGAGTGAAGAAATCAACAGTGGGAGCAATAATTAGAAAATGGAAGACATACAAGACCACTGATAATCTCCCTCGATCTGGGGCTCCACGCAAAATCCCACCCCGTGGGGTCAGAATGATCACAAGAACGGTGAGCAAAAATCCCAGAACCACGCGGGGGGACCTAGTGAATGAACTGCAGAGAGCTGGGACCAATGTAACAAGGCCTACCATAAGTAACACACTACGCCACCATGGACTCAGATCCTGCAGTGCCACACGTGTCCCACTGCTTAAGCCAGTACATGTCCGGGCCCATCTGAAGTTTGCTAGAGAGCATTTGGATGATCCAGAGGAGTTTTGGGAGAATGTTCTATGGTCTGATGAAACCAAACTGGAACTGTTTGGTAGAAACACAACTTGTCGTGTTTGGAGGAAAAAGAATACTGAGTTGCATCCATCAAACACCATACCTACTGTAAAGCATGGTGGTGGAAACATCATGCTTTGGGGCTGTTTCTCTGCAAAGGGGCCAGGACGACTGATCCGGGTACATGAAAGAATGAATGGGGCCATGTATCGTGAGATTTTGAGTGCAAACCTCCTTCCATCAGCAAGGGCATTGAAGATGAAACGTGGCTGGGTCTTTCAACATGACAATGATCCAAAGCACACCGCCAGGGCAACGAAGGAGTAGCTTCGTAAGAAGCATTTCAAGGTCCTGGAGTGGCCTAGCCAGTCTCCAGATCTCAACCCTATAGAAAACCTTTGGAGGGAGTTGAAAGTCCGTGTTGCCAAGCGAAAAGCCAAAAACATCACTGCTCTAGAGGAGATCTGCATGGAGGAATGGGCCAACATACCAACAACAGTGTGTGGCAACCTTGTGAAAACTTACAGAAAACGTTTGACCTCTGTCATTGCCAACAAAAGATATATTACAAAGTATTAAGATGAAATTTTGTTTCTGACCAAATACTTATTTTCCACCATAATATGCAAATAAAATGTTAAAAAATCAGACAATGTGATTTTCTGGATTTTTTTTTTCTCAGTTTGTCTCCCATAGTTGAGGTCTACCTATGATGTAAATTACAGACGCCTCTCATCTTTTTAAGTGGTGGAACTTGCACTATTGCTGACTGACTAAATACTTTTTTGCCCCACTGTATATACTCTGTGTGTATGTATGTGTGTGTGTATATATGTATATATGTATGTATATATATATATATATATATATATATATATATATATATATATATATATATATATATATATTGTGACAAAACACTCTGGGATCGCCTTTGCTGGGGTCAAAGGACACGTGGTTTGTGCATTGAATCTGAGGCGTACAGCAGGTTTCTGAGCAGGCTGACCTCAGGTCAGATTTATTAACGTGAAAGCAACACAAAAAACAAAACATAAAAATAAACCCTAGCCTGTCCGGCACTAACTAAACAAATACGTTGCTATCTCAACAACTGGGGGGGCTTCTCCCACCCAGCTAACATCATACAGATCTTGAGCAGAGCTCTTCACTCACGTTTGTCTCACACAGGCAGGCAATCTGTGTGCCCCAGGCAGACACTGGAAACACCCAGCTGGTCATCTTTTATTCCTGCAATCATTAACCCATTAGCACCCTGAAGATACTGAGTGGCCTAATTCACATAGGACAAACACCTGGGCGAGATATACCTGCCTCCATCTACCACACCAGCATGAGTCTTACATATCCCCCCCCCCTTGCTCAGACCACTCCGGTCGAGCAAGAACACTTTTGAAACCGTGCACTCGGGATAGGGCATCGGCGTTCCCCATCTGCACCCCAGGTCGGTGCTCCACCGTAAAAGAGTAAGCCTGCAGGGCAAGGAACCACCTGGTTACCCGACTATTACGGTCCTTGTGGAGGTGCATCCACTTGAGAGGGGCATGGTCTGTGACCAGCCTAAACTTCCTACCAGCCAGGTAATACTTGAGGGAGTCGAGAGCCCATTTAATGGCAAGGCACTCTTTTTCAACCACGGCATACCTCTGCTCATGTACATTCAGTTTCCGACTGAGATAGAGGACCGGGTGTTCGACTCCGTCCCTCACCTGGGAAAGTACAGCTCCGACACCAGTATCAGAGGCATCAGTTTGTACCACAAACTCGCTGCTGAAATCAGGAGTCACTAGTACGGGCTGAGAGCACAAAGCCCGTTTCAGGCTGTGGAAGGCCTCTTCAGCAGCTGAGGTCCATTTTACCATGACGGAACCCTTCCCCTTGGTAAGATCCGTCAAGGGAGTAGCCATGGCTGCAAAATTGGGTATGAACCGGCGATAATAGCCGGCAATCCCCAGGAAAGCCTGCACTTGTTTCTTGTTCACTGGTTGTGGCCAGCCCTGAATTGCCTGTATTTTGTCGATCTGGGGTTTAACCACTCCTCGGCCAATCACGTAGCCCAAGTATCGGGCTTCTTCAAGCCCGATGTGGCATTTCTTGGGGTTTGCCGTTAAACCTGCATCTCGCAGGTCATCAATCACGGCTTGTACCTTCTGGAGATGAGTTTCCCAGTCCATGCTGTAAATTACGATGTCATCCAGGTAGGCAGAAGCGTACTGTCTGTGAGGCCTCAAGACTCGATCCATCAATCTCTGGAACGTTGCGGGAGCTCCGTGAAGTCCAAACGGCATATAGACATACTGGAACAGACCTTCCGGTGTAGCAAATGCCGTCTTCTCTCTGGCCGCCTCGGCCAGAGGAATCTGCCAGTACCCCTTTGTTAAATCCAGGGTCGTAATGTATCGGGCTTTACCAAGCCGGTCGATCAACTCATCGACCCGGGGCATAGGGTACGCATCAAATTTAGAAACTGCATTCAGTTTCCTAAAGTCATTACAAAACCGGATGGAGCCATCCGGTTTAGGTATCAACACAATTGGACTGGACCAGGCGCTGTGTGACTCCTCAATGACTCCTAAGTCCAACATTGCCATCACTTCCCGGGAGATGGCTTCACGGCGGGCTTCCGGAATCCGGTAGGGCTTCACATGAACAGTGACGCCAGGCTCTGTGACAATCTCATGTTTCACCAACTTCGTCCGGCCAGGTTTTTCGGAGAAAAACTGTCGGTTCTGTAACAAAAATTGCTTAACCTCAGATTTTTGTCGTTCTGAGAGAGTCTCAGCAACCTGCACCTCTGGTACAGTAGGTGAACAAACCGGACGGGGCAGATCCGCCGTTAGGGCAGAGCGGTCTTTCCAGGATTTTATCAGATTCACATGATAAATCTGTTCCGGTTTTCTCTTACCCGGCTGGTACACTTTATAGTTCACTTCACCAACTCTTTCTCGGACCTCAAATGGGCCCTGCCATTTCGCCAGGAATTTACTATCCACCGTAGGGATTAGGACCAACACCCTATCGCCGGGTGCAAATGTACGGACCTTAGCGCCTCTATCATAACTTTGCCTCTGGGCTCCCTGGGCCTGTAACATATGGTCCCTAACAATGGGCATGACAGCGGCAATACGATCCTGCATTTGTGTTACATGGTCGATCACCGTTTTAAAGGGAGTGACTTGACCTTCCCAGGTTTCTTTTGCGACGTCCAGCAGTCCCCGGGGACGACGGGCGTACAACAGTTCGAAAGGCGAAAATCCTGTGGAAGACTGGGGAACTTCCCTAATGGCAAACAGCAAATAGGGTAACAAGTAATCCCAGTTCTTCCCATCTTTGTCTATCGCCTTCCGGAGCATCTGTTTTAAGGTTTTGTTGAAGCGCTCAACCAGGCCATCTGTTTGAGGGTGATAGACAGACGTACGCAACGGGTCTATTTGTAAGAGCCTGCAGAGCTCCTTCACTACCCTCGACATAAAGGGAGTCCCCTGGTCGGTGAGTATCTGTTTTGGAATTCCCACCCGACTAAACACTTGTACCAATTCCTTGGCGATCGTCTTGGTAGCTGTGTTACGCAAAGGGACGGCTTCCGGGTAACGAGTGGCATAGTCCACGATGACGAGGATATGTTGGTGCCCACGTGCGGATCGGGGAAGGGGCCCAACCAAATCCATCCCAATTCTCTCAAAAGGGACCCCGATGATAGGAAGGGGTACCAAAGGGCTACGGAACTGAGATTTAGGGGCCGCGATTTGGCACTCTGGACAGGACTCACAATAGTTATGCACATCACAATGTATTCCAGGCCACACAAAACAATGCAATATCCTTTCTGTGGTTTTCTGTACCCCCAGATGTCCCCCCATTATATGTCCGTGGGCCAAATCCAGTACCTTCCGCCGATATGGTTTGGGTACAACTAACCGTTGCACTGTGTCTTCCCCTTTTTTTTCTACCTGGTAGAGCAAATCATTTTCAAGAACCATATACGGGTACGCTAGCCTAGTGTCAGGTTCTACGGGTACCCCATCTATCATTTTTACATTTTTCCTAGCCGGAGTCAGGGTAGCATCTTTCATTTGCTCGCTGTGGAAGTCATCCACCTGGACTCCCAAATCTGGCAGGCAGGGTGCCGGATGGCTGTCTGCCTCCGCCTCTCGCTGAGGTTCCTCAGTTTCCTCTGTTTCCCCCGCCATGACGGAGAAGGGGTACTGAAGGTTAGATTCACTAACCTCCCCAGCAACATCTTCCTGTGGGGTCTCCTCTAGGGACTCGGGACCTCCAGATGGCATGGGAGAAGATTCACGGGTACAGCTACCGTGAAGGAGTAACTGATTCTCCCACAACTGCCAGAAATAGGGAAAATCCCTGCCCAGGATTACATCATGTAACAATGCGGGAACGAGTCCCACTTTGTGCTGCACTGACCCATAGGGAGTAGAAATCCATATGACCGCTGTTAAGTACGAGCGGGTGTCACCATGCACACACGTCACAGAAAACTTGTCAGACGGACCAGACGGAAGTGCCACCAGACTAGCTTTCACCAGAGTCACCACACTTCCAGAGTCTAGTAATGCCACAACATTTTTCCCATCAACAGATAATTCACACAGGTGTTTCACTGTATCATTTTGACCCGCATTCACACTCACTAGCTGTGTAACCAAAGACATGCGTTTTCTAGAGTCTATAACGTCGCACTGCATGGGTTCAGCGGTAACAGGACAGTTCGCAGAAACATGACCCTTCTCATGGCAGCGGAAACACCTAACAGGTCCCCTACTGAGACCACCGTCCAATACTCTTGGTCTCGGAGTGCGAGCAGTCCCGGACTCCTCCCCCACAGTTTTAAGCGATTTTCCTTCACCCGTGGTCCCTGGAACAGTCTTACCGTTTCCACGAGGAGGAGGCACAGTCCGGGGTTTGGCGGTGTCGTCGGGAAGTCCTTCTGCCACGGAATAACGCTCGACCAACTCCACAAGTTGATCCGCTGTCGTGGGATTTCCTTGGCTTACCCACCTTTTCAGCGCTGGGGGTAGTACTCTCAGGTACTTGTCCAGGACAACCCGCTGGATTATTTCGGGTATTGTCAGTACCTCGGGTTGCAGCCATTTCTTTGTCAAGTAGATCAGGTCGAACATCTGAGACCGCGCTGGTTCATCTTGCTGGTATGTCCACTGATGTACCCTCTGTGCACGGACAGCCGTCGTCACACCCAGCCGGGCCAGGATCTCAGCTTTCAGCTTCTCAAAGTCCTGAGCGACCTCCGGGTCCAAATCATGGTAAGCTTTTTGGGCCTCGCCGGAGAGAAACGGGGCAATCAAATCGGCCCATCGTGCCTTCGGCCACTTCTCTCTCAATGCCGTCCGCTCAAAAGTTGTCAGATATGCCTCGACGTCATCTTCTGCAGTCAGCTTTTGCCAGTATCGACTCACATGGATCCTTCTGGACTCTGCTTCCGGGTCAGCGTCAGGCATGCTCACCAGGCGCTGCGCCACCTGTTGGAGAAGTTGGTGGTCTGCAACAGTCATGTTCAGTAACTCCTTCAGCTGTGCGGCCATCAAGCGATTAGCTTCGTGCTGTGCGGCAGTGGCCTGCTGCTGTACGGCAGTGGACTGTACTAAGGCTTTCACCACGTCTTCCATGCTGTCGCCTGTGCCACGGTATGCCCGCGTTCTCCACCACAATGTGACAAAACACTCTGGGATCGCCTTTGCTGGGGTCAAAGGACACGTGGTTTGTGCATTGAATCTGAGGCGTACAGCAGGTTTCTGAGCAGGCTGACCTCAGGTCAGATTTATTAACGTGAAAGCAACACAAAAAACAAAACATAAAAATAAACCCTAGCCTGTCCGGCACTAACTAAACAAATACGTTGCTATCTCAACAACTGGGGGGGCTTCTCCCACCCAGCTAACATCATACAGATCTTGAGCAGAGCTCTTCACTCACGTTTGTCTCACACAGGCAGGCAATCTGTGTGCCCCAGGCAGACACTGGAAACACCCAGCTGGTCATCTTTTATTCCTGCAATCATTAACCCATTAGCACCCTGAAGATACTGAGTGGCCTAATTCACATAGGACAAACACCTGGGCGAGATATACCTGCCTCCATCTACCACACCAGCATGAGTCTTACAATATATATATATATATATATATATATATATATATATATATATACCATATTTTTCGGATTATAAGATGCTCCGTATTATAAGAGAAACCCCAAATTTTGAGGAGAAAAATATGAAAAAAGGTTTTTTTTTTTTAAATAAAATGGTGCTTCTTATAATCTATGCATCTTATTGCTTACCGGGGGTGGTGGCTGCTGTGAAGCGGGGTCCCAGGGTTGCTGCTGGAGGAGGCAGGTGTGGGGTGATGCAGGCCACAGGCTGGGATGAGGGGGTGTTCCAATGTGCGATGTGCTGCTGCAGGTGTCCGGTGCTGCTTCCAGCGGTCTCTGGTGATGCTGCAGGGGTCTCTGGTGCTGCTTCCAGGGTCTCTGATGCTGCTTCAGGGTTCTCTGTTGCCGGTGTCTCCCGTGCCTCTGCGGGCATCTCCGTTGCTACGGGGGGCTGGCACATGATGAAGCTGGTTAGCATGAAATTAAACAGATACAATGTAAGCAAGGAAAAGAAATGGGTTTTTCTTACATTTATTTGGTTTGCTTCAAAACGCAATTAATATCAGTGACATTAAAAATGTACTTGCACAGATGGTGTACGTGTTGCAGGATAATATGCAGATAAGAAATTGTAAAAAGTACTTGAAAATGTTAAATAAAAATATTGAGATACAAGAACTTAATGATACAGAGGCGATTCCCGTCATGAGCACTGAGAGCAAAATTCATGCGGATGAAACTGATGGCAATATTAAAAAAAGTCTCCATTTTCTCAAGGTTTTTTAAAAATTGATGCAAAAATATTGGCACGAGAGGAGAGTAACCAACAGATTTGTGGAGATATTAATGAAATGTTCTGCCCTCCAGTCATTTGTGTATTGGAATCGAATTATGCAACTATTCCACTGTGGAGCGGAATCATGTTAAACTGCATAAGCAAGGGTCAGACCAGAGCTACCAATTCTGTAGTGGAAAACTGGTTTCTTGTCGTAAAAAAAACGTTCTAAATGATGTTACACAGGAGGCCAGGTGACTTTTTGCAACAAATGCATATATTTCTAATTGGAAAAATGCATGAAATTGGACTTAATGTTTTACAAACAAAGGTGATTACAGAAACCCTTTTAGAAAATAAAAAAACACAATCTGCGACTCCAGAAATTAGGACTGAAGTTTTGATAGAACAAAACATGCAATTGGTTGAGCCACTTTGTAAAAAAGAAATGTGGCAAAAAAGGAAAGAAGAAAAAAATACTCCAAAAGCAAAGTATTACAACCCCCCAACTCCACAAAAAAAGTGCAATTAAATCAATTTGTCCACCCTGGTCAGGGAAACGGAAGACCTGGTAGAACAAAAGTTATTTTACAAAATACGTGTACAATTGACAATATCCTTTATGTTGCCCATTTGGCAATGAAGACAAATGATTGGTTACTCAAAGCTTGAAGGATCAAGAGATATCAGTATTAAGTTGCTCATTGATATTCACAGCTGTTTTCAAAGCAAGGACTGGATAAAGGAAAAAATCACATGGCTACAACAATTGGAGCTGTTCCACGGACGAACTATATGGGATGCTTATGGCAGTGAATAAGATTTTGTAGTATGCAGGTTCAGCTATCTAAACGGCACCATATCTAGATCAACTTGCACAGAGCCATCTTGTCCTAAGCTTTCAATTTTGAGAACTGCAAAAAGTATTGAATTTTGGTAAGTAGATGTTATTAAAGCACAAAAACACATTTTTGATTTTTGAAGGGACTTTTTTTATTGTTGAATGACACAATTCATTTTACCATATAATGTACAGGAAAACGTTAAATTCCAGATTTGGAAAAAAAATTTAAAAAAGCAAACAAATTCCAATATTGTTGTTTGTTCTTTTGTTTTAGCAGTCCTCATTGTGTTTAACAATGATTCAGCAACTCAGTTTTTATGTCAGTCTGATTACAGTGACACAAAAATCTTCATTCTCTTTTTTTTATTTTGATGGTGAATAAAAATTTATAGATTTCTTTTAAACAAAATTGCTTTTATGTTGAAATTTTTCTGCACTAATATTTTTTTATTTTTTCCTTGATGGCTTGTTTTTGGGATTGCAAGCTGACATTTTAATTGATACAAATTTGTGGTTGATACAAGTTTTGATCCTTTCTTATTGCATCTTTTTCTAATATTTGAATGACTAAAATGACACCTGTTCGGCATTTTCTAATTTTTCTCTACTTACTGTGTTTAACAATTTGATTCATTAATTTTATGTTTGTATAGATCTTGTCTTTGGATAGTTATGACTATTATGAATACTGATACCACATGTGTATTTTTAAAATATCTTTATTTTTATTGCAAGAAAAAGGGGATGACTAAGGCCCCATTAACACATTTCAGATTGTATACACCTAAAATACGCACCGTAATAATGTATCAATGTGCTGCGGATTTGATGCGGTTTTTTTTAAGCATTTTTGTTGCGGATTTGGTGCTTTTGCGGTGCGTTTTTACATGCGATTTTGTCATTTTTGGTCATGGTTAATAAAGACAGGCCAAAATTTAATAGATATAGGAGCTATATATGTGTATATGAGACAGAGCTTTAATAACAGAAAAACACTGGGCTGAAAGTGTGTGTGAACTGCTTAATCAAATTATAGTGTGTATGTATACAGTGGGGCAAAAAAGTATTTAGTCAGTCAGCAATAGTGCAAGTTCCACCACTTAAAGAAATGAGAGGCGTCTGTAATTTACATCATAGGTAGACCTCAACTATGGGAGACAAACAGAAAAAAAAATCCAGAAAATCACATTGTCTGTTTTTTTTATCATTTTTTTTGCATATTATGGTGGAAAATAAGTATTTGGTCAGAAACAAACAATCAAAATTTCTGTCTCTCACAGACCTGTAACTTCTTTAAGAGTCTCCTCTTTCCTCCACTCATTACCTGTAGTAATGGCACCTGTTTAAACTTGTTATCAGTATAAAAAGACACCTGTGCACACCCTCAAACAGTCTGACTCCAAACTCCACTATGGTGAAGACCAAAGAGCTGTCAAAGGACACCAGAAACAAAATTGTAGCCCTGCACCAGGCTGGGAAGACTGAATCTACAATAGCCAACCAGCTTGGAGTGAAGAAATCAACAGTGGGAGCAATAATTAGAAAATGGAAGACATACAAGACCACTGATAATCTCCCTCGATCTGGGGCTCCACGCAAAATCCCACTCCGTGGGGTCAGAATGATCACAAGAACGGTAAGCAAAAATCCCAGAACCACGCGGGGGGACCTAGTGAATGAACTGCAGAGAGCTGGGACCAATGTAACAAGGCCTACCATAAGTAACACACTACGCCACCATGGACTCAGATCCTGCAGTGCCACACGTGTCCCACTGCTTAAGCCAGTACATGTCCGGGCCCATCTGAAGTTTGCTAGAGAGCATTTGGATGATCCAGAGGAGTTTTGGGAGAATGTTCTATGGTCTGATGAAACCAAACTGGAACTGTTTGGTAGAAACACAACTTGTCGTGTTTGGAGGAAAAAGAATACTGAGTTGCATCCATCAAACACCATACCTACTGTAAAGCATGGTGGTGGAAACATCATGCTTTGGGGCTGTTTCTCTGCAAAGGGGCCAGGACGACTGATCCGGGTACATGAAAGAATGAATGGGGCCATGTATCGTGAGATTTTGAGTGCAAACCTCCTTCCATCAGCAAGGGCATTGAAGATGAAACGTGGCTGGGTCTTTCAACATGACAATGATCCAAAGCACACCGCCAGGGCAACGAAGGAGTAGCTTCGTAAGAAGCATTTCAAGGTCCTGGAGTGGCCTAGCCAGTCTCCAGATCTCAACCCTATAGAAAACCTTTGGAGGGAGTTGAAAGTCCGTGTTGCCAAGCGAAAAGCCAAAAACATCACTGCTCTAGAAGAGATCTGCATGGAGGAATGGGCCAACATACCAACAACAGTGTGTGGCAACCTTGTGAAAACTTACAGAAAACGTTTGACCTCTGTCATTGCCAACAAAAGATATATTACAAAGTATTAAGATGAAATTTTGTTTCTGACCAAATACTTATTTTCCACCATAATATGCAAATAAAATGTTAAAAAATCAGACAATGTGATTTTCTGGATTTTTTTTTTTCTCAGTTTGTCTCCCATAGTTGAGGTCTACCTATGATGTAAATTACAGACGCCTCTCATCTTTTTAAGTGGTGGAACTTGCACTATTGCTGACTGACTAAATACTTTTTTGCCCCACTGTATATACTCTGTGTGTATGTATGTGTGTGTGTATATATGTATATATGTATGTATATGTATGTATATATATATATATATATATATATATATATATATATATATATTGTGACAAAACACTCTGGGATCGCCTTTGCTGGGGTCAAAGGACACGTGGTTTGTGCATTGAATCTGAGGCGTACAGCAGGTTTCTGAGCAGGCTGACCTCAGGTCAGATTTATTAACGTGAAAGCAACACAAAAAACAAAACATAAAAATAAACCCTAGCCTGTCCGGCACTAACTAAACAAATACGTTGCTATCTCAACAACTGGGGGGGCTTCTCCCACCCAGCTAACATCATACAGATCTTGAGCAGAGCTCTTCACTCACGTTTGTCTCACACAGGCAGGCAATCTGTGTGCCCCAGGCAGACACTGGAAACACCCAGCTGGTCATCTTTTATTCCTGCAATCATTAACCCATTAGCACCCTGAAGATACTGAGTGGCCTAATTCACATAGGACAAACACCTGGGCGAGATATACCTGCCTCCATCTACCACACCAGCATGAGTCTTACAATATATATATATATATATATATATATATATATATATATATATATATATATATATATATATATATATATATATATACCATATTTTTCGGATTATAAGATGCTCCGTATTATAAGAGAAACCCCAAATTTTGAGGAGAAAAATATGAAAAAAGGTTTTTTTTTTTTAAATAAAATGGTGCTTCTTATAATCTATGCATCTTATTGCTTACCGGGGGTGGTGGCTGCTGTGAAGCGGGGTCCCAGGGTTGCTGCTGGAGGAGGCAGGTGTGGGGTGATGCAGGCCACAGGCTGGGATGAGGGGGTGTTCCAATGTGCGATGTGCTGCTGCAGGTGTCCGGTGCTGCTTCCAGCGGTCTCTGGTGATGCTGCAGGGGTCTCTGGTGCTGCTTCCAGGGTCTCTGATGCTGCTTCAGGGTTCTCTGTTGCCGGTGTCTCCCGTGCCTCTGCGGGCATCTCCGTTGCTACGGGGGGCTCTGTACAGTTGGCACTGCAGACATTTTGTGAAAGGCCAGAGCCCCCACAATTCCATGGTTTCCTGTGCGGTGGACTCCGGAAAAATGGCTGCCGGGGGGTGACGCATGCGCACATGGAGATGAGGTCTCAGCGCTGAGACCTCAACGAAATCTTGGTGCCGAGATCTCCATCTGCACATGTGCCGCCCCGGCGGCCATTTTCCCAGAGTTTACTGCACAGGAAACCGTGGACCTGCGAAGGCTCTGGCCTTTCACATAATGGCAGAGCCCCCTGTAGCAACAGAGACCACCATGCAACACCAGAGACCCCACACAGCACCGTTGGGCACCCGCAGCACCATTAGGCACCCGCAGCATCGCCAGTCCACCCCCTCATCCCAGCCTGCCGCAACGGTACCGGTAAGGTATATACGCATTATAAGATGCAACCCCATTTTTCCCCCAAATTTGGGGGAAAAAAGTGTCTTATAATCTGAAAAATACGGTATATCCAGATCTGGCAAAAATTAAGAGACCACTGCACAGTTTTATAAAAATCAGCTTCTCTACATGTCTGACAGCCATTCTATTCCAGTGTTAGTTGAATTCCAACCACTGTACACCTCATTCTACTTAATATGCTTCTGATTAGGTGATCACCTGAACTTATTTAAGGAAGGAAAGTATAAAAAAAACCCTGCTGTGGTGTTCACAATCCTCTTGCAATAGGACAAGCTGGATGACAAAACAAGTGCTAGTAATATTCCAAAGGTAATAGGAATGAAAAACTAACTTTTAACCGTGCCAAAGGAGTTGAAAAGAAAAGTTTTGAGTGAGGAAAAGAAGGGCTCAATTCTGGCTTTATTAGCAAAGGGACACAGTGAGTGTCATGTTTCCTACATCGTTTCTAAGACTACAGTCCATTACAACCAGGTCAAGCAGCAGACATTGGGGAGAACAAAACTACAGACTGGCGAAAACGACTCTCCACTGACCGAGATGACTGTCATCTTATTCGAATGTCACTCAGCAACCGCAGGATGACATCAAGTGACCTACAAAAGGAATGGCAAATGGCAGCTGTGGTGGTAAAGTGCACGCCAAGAACAGTTCGTAACAAGCTCCTAGAGGTTGGACTCAAGTAAATGAGAGCCAGGCTGAAGTTTGCCAAAGACCATAAAGATTGTACCATAGAGGACTGGAGTAAGGTAATCTAATTTGAGTCTAATTTTCAGCTTTGCCAGCACTTGGTCATCTAATGGTTAGATTGAGACCTGGAGAGGCGTACAACCCACAGTGTCCTGCACCCACTGTGAAATTTGGCGGATGATCAGTGCTGATCTGGGGATGATTCGGCAAGGCTGCAATTGGGCAGGTTGTTCTTTGCGAAGGACATTTGAATTGAGCCCCATACAAGTTTATCCTGGAAAAACAGTTGATTCCTTCTGCTGAGGCAATGTTCCCCAACTCTGAAGACTTTTTTTTTCCAGCAGGACAATGCGCCATGCCACACAGCTAGGTCAATCAAGGTGTCAATGAAGGACAAATCCCTGTAATGGCCAGCCCAATCTCCAGACCTGAACCCCATTGAAAACCTCTGGAATGTAGTCAAGAGGAAGATGGATAGTCACAAGCCATCAAAGAAAGAACTTCTTAAATTTTTGTACCAGGAGTGGCATAAGGTCACCCAAAAGCAGTGTGAATGACTGGTGGAAAGTATGCCAAGACGCATGAAAGCTGTGATTAAAAATAATGGTTATTCCACAAAATATTGATTTCTGAACACTTCCGGAGTTAAAACATTAGTATTATTTCTAAATGATTATGAGCTTGTTTTCTTTGCAGTATTTGAGGTCTGAAAGCACTGGGGGGGGGGTTTATTTTGACCATTTTTCTTTGTCAGAAAAAATGCCAAATGTATTGCTTGGAAATTCGGAGACATGTCAGACGTTTATAGACTAAATCAGTGATTTACTCGGACTCCCATGACAGCACGACGAGAGAGGGGATCCGCCCATTAGGAACAGGAAACCTACAGATACAAAAGGGCGGTACCTCTCCCTTGACTCAGTTGGTTTCCTGTTCCTGAAGGGGACGGATGCCTACAGAAGGAGCCCAGGCCGGCCGGCTGAATACGGTACCGGGGGGGTCTCCTACCTCGGCCGGTGCGGAGATCCCTGGAGACGCCACGGTGGTCCTTGCTGGATTTCACGGCAGTGGCGTTCGCAGCAGGGAGCGGAGTCCGGTGGATTTCCTGCCTCCATCAGCGCCGGCGCAGGTAAGTATTCCCATTGGTGGTGCAGCGGTATGGCGTGGCTGCGGGTGCCGGGCTCAGGCGTGTGGGTGAGCTCCCGGAGCGCTGCGCTCCATCCCCGGCATCCTGCACAGCTCTCAGCACGTGCTGGAGCATTTCCGGGTGCAGTGACGTCAGGGGGCGGGGTTAGCGGCCGCTTCCGGGTCGCCGGACGTCTGCGCATGCGCAGTCGTCCCAAGATGGCGGCGCCCATCGCGTCTGTGTGCTGGTTTTGACCGCAAGATCTCCTGCCCTCTGCTGTATCCTGGACCAATAGGGACAGCGCTGGCCCATCTGCTGACCGGATCCAAGGGGTATTTATGCAGGTGGAGATGTTAGATCCCTGCTTTTGGTCTCATTTCGTCATGGAGAGTGGTGGTGAGCAGCAGCAGCTGCCAGACGAGGTATGTCAGAAGCCCAAACAGAAGGATAGAGGCGACCAGCCCAGTCGTAAGAGCTCTTCCGAACAAGGATCCAGAGCTTCGACTAAAGAAACCCCTCGGATTCCGGTACTTTACTTTGGCGCACGGGTAAGTGATCTACGTGAAAGTTCACTCTGTGACGCGGGCCCCTTATACTTTATCATTCCAGGGGAAGAAGAGTACGGGAAAGTCTAAACATAAGGAGTGTGCCCTCTGTGGAGTCCCTCTACCTGACTCTTGTTCAAAAAAACTATGTGCCCCCTGTATACAGCAGACGGTGAGGTCTACAGGAGCGGGTTGGTGGTAGTGACATTAGGTCAGATATTAGTTATCTCCTATATTGTCCTCCCCTAGGTAGCAGAAGAGTCCGTAACTCCGACAAATCTGAGGGAAATGATCCGGCTGGAAGTAAGGGAATCACTACGGTCCCTATCCCAAGCGGAAGGCTCAAAGCATAGGACTCTCTTGGACTCTAATTCTTCAGAGGAAGAAAGAGAGGAAAATTCCTATCTCTCCAGTCCTCTCTCCTCTTCATCAGATCAGGAGTCAGGACGATTCTGTCTACCCTTGGATAAAATCAACAAAGTTGTCAAATCAGATAGAGGCACCATGGGTATAGAGGAACCTAAATCACAACCCTCGAAACAGGAGATGATGTTTAGCGGACTTGATCGTAAAAAACATAGATCTTTCCCGGTAAACGAAAAGATTCAGGACTTGATCCTTAGAGAATGGAAGAAACCAGAAAAAAAGGGGGCCTTACCACCAGCATTAAAACGCAGGTATCCCTTTGACGATCCGGTTGTGGATACATGGGATAAAGCTCCTAAATTGGACGCGGCTGTTGCAAAGGCGTCAAAGAAAGCCTCATTACCCTTTGAGGATATGGGGACCCTCAAGGATCCTCTGGACAGAAAAGCAGATATATTCCTTAAAGGTACCTGGGAGATGGCGGCTGGATCTCTCAGACCTGCTGTGGCGGCAACATGTACGGCCAGATCATTAATGGTCTAGCTAGATCAGTTAGAGTCTCAGCTTAAGGACGGTGCATCCAGGGACACTATCCTGAAGGCTCTACCGACCATCCAGAATGCTGCAGCCTTCCTATCGGACGCATCGGTGGACTCTGTCAGAATGGCGGCTAGAGCGGCAGGACTATCCAACGCGGCTCGCAGGGCCTTGTGGCTGAAATGCTGGTCAGGTGACATTCAGTCTAGAACCAAGCTCTGCGCCATTCCGTGTGAAGGACAATACCTCTTCGGTCCAACTCTGGACAAGTTGTTGGAAAAAGCAGGGGATGACAAAAAGAAATTCCCCAATCTATATTCATCTTACCGCCGGCCGTTCAATCGAAGGAAATTTGGTCGCGGGAAGAAACGCGGGTCCTCTCCCACTAGAGAATGTTTCAGATGGGAAGACAGACGCGGTAGAGGTACGGGATATATGTTTCGCCATTCCTCAAAGGATCAGAAAAAAACGGACCAATGACTAGCGATCCCTGTGGGGGGTAGACTGTCAGCATTCTCTTCAGCTTGGCTTGACATTACAAACAGTAAATGGGTCAGAGGCATCATTACTGAAGGTCTAAAACTGGACTTCAATCACTGGCCTCGTGAAAAATTTAAATTAACCCCTTTACGTTCCTCCCCCCTTGAGCAAGCAGCCCTGGAAGCAGAGGTTATCAACTTATGTTCCAAGAACGTGCTGATTGAAATTCCGGAATCAGAAAGAGGAAGGGGATTTTATTCTCTTTTTCTGATTAAGAAACCAGACAGATCTTTTAGAACGATCATTAATCTCAAATGTCTTAATGAGTTCCTGGTCAATGAATCATTTAAAATGGAAACAATCAATTCAGCAATAAAAATGTTGTTTAATCACTGTTTCATGGTAGTAGTATGCATCTTTTAGATCTACAATCATGTTCCAATACATGAACACTTCCAGAGATTCCTGAGAGTAGCTGTGTCAATGGGGGGCCAGATTCGCCATTTCCAGTTCAGAGCTCTTCCCTTCGGCTTATCGACAGCTCCTAGGGTGTTTACAAAGTTAGTGGCCGAAGTCATGGCACACTTACGAGAGTCTGACATCCTAATTATTCCCTACTTGGATGACTTTCTTATAGTAGGGAGCTCTGCAGACCATTGCCGTTCTCAGCTAGAGACAGCCACATCCAAACTTGAGCATCTGGGGTGGATCGTAAATTACGAAAAATCTCATTTACAGCCCCAGAAAATACAAAGATTTTTGGGACTATTGTTAAACTCAGAATCCCAACAGTGTTGTCTTCCACCCGACAAGTTGTTACATATCCAGCAACAGGTGTCTAGGGCAATTGATAAGCCATCCATGACCCTTAGACAGGCTATGTCACTATTGGGTTCTTTAACCTCTTGCATTCCCGCCGTCCGTTGGGCCCAGTTCCACACCAGACCGTTACAGTCCGAGGTGCTGGTTAATGATAGAATCTTACAGGGGTCCCTGCAGAATCAGATTACCTTAGGTCCAAAAGCACTCGCATCTCTTAGGTGGTGGCTAGACAGTGAAAACTTATCAGCGGGAGTTCCCTGGGTGTCACAGGTAACACGTGTTGTAACAACGGATGCTAGCCCTTCGGGTTGGGGAGCACACATGGATGACATGATGGTTCAGGGTCTATGGTCCCCTCCCCTAACATCAGCCTCCTCCAACCAGAAAGAGTTAATGGCAGTAGAGCTTTCAGTGAAAAAATTCCTCGTATATCTGCAGGGTCATCATGTCAAGATCCTATCGGACAACCAGGTGGCAGTCGCATACATAAATCATCAGGGTGGAACTCATTCCGAGTCACTGATGAGAGTGGCGGATCGTCTGTTCCAGACAGCAGAAAATGACATCTTATCCCTAACCGCTCTACACATAAGAGGAAAAGAAAACATCAAAGCGGACTTTCTAAGCCGCAACACCTTGAGACAAGGGGAGTGGTCCCTAAACAATTGCGTGTTCGATCAGATCGTCCACAAATGGGGACATCCAGAAGTAGATTTATTTGCTACCAGGGACAACCAGAAGACAACAAGATTTTGTTCCCTAAATCCCAGGAAAAATCCTCTGACGGTAGACGCTTTTCTAATCAAATGGGATTTTCAACTGGCGTATGCATTTCCTCCACTAGGCCTGTTACCCCTAGTAGTCAGGAAGATAAGAGAAGATCGGGCCAGAGTTATATTGATTGCCCCATTCTGGCCCAGAAGGGCCTGGTTCACTTGGCTCAGGATCATGTCAGTGGAGGACCCCTGGGTACTTCCGGACATTCCAGATCTGCTCTACCAGGGTCCGATCAGTCATCCTCAAGTAAGGAATCTCCATTTAACGGCATGGATTTTGAAAGGGCGTTGCTAAAAAGCAAAGGGTTCTCCCCGAGTCTAATTGAGACCCTTATGAAAAGTAGAAAGCAAATAACCACAACAATTTACGCTAGAACCTGGCGGAAATTTCTGGCCTCTTCTGATTTTAATTTAGAAGAGGGATTACCTATAAAACAAATCTTAGAATTTCTGCAAAAAGGCTTAGAGCTAGATCTATCCACTAGTACTCTAAGGGTACAGGTCTCGGCCCTAGGGGCTCTATTTTCATGTAACATCGCCAATAATTATTGGATCTCGAGGTTCATTAAAGCATCTATTAGATCTAGACCCATACATAAAGATAGATCTATGCCTTGGGATCTCAACCTAGTACTGTCAGCATTGAATAGAGAGCCGTTTGAACCTTTACAATCAGCTTCAATTAAGGCCCTATCTCTTAAGACAGCTTTTCTTGTGGCAGTTACATCTGCCCGTAGAGTTGGGGACATACAAGCACTCTCCAAGGTATCCCCTTATACAGAGTTTCTACCAGACAGAGTAATCCTCAGACCGGACCCAGCCTATTTACCAAAAGTGTCATCACGGTTTCACAGGACACAGGAGATAGTTTTACCATCCTTCCTTCCCAATCCCTCCAACCCTAAAGAAGAACTACTCCATGCATTAGATGTTAGGAGATGCCTGCTAGAATACATCTCTATTACTGACACATGGAAGAAAGATGATGCGTTGTTCTTATCTTTCCAAAACCCTAGAAAGGGACTTAGGGTATCAAAGTACACACTAGCAAAGTGGATTAGGGAGGCTATCTCTTTGGCTTACACTGCAGGTGGAGGTCCGGCTCCGCAGAATCTGAGGGCGCATTCCACCAGGGCCATGGCTACATCCTGGGCGGAAAAGTCTGGAGTATCAATCGACCAGATATGTAAGGCGGCCACATGGTCATCCCCGTCCACCTTCTTTAAGCACTATAGGTTGGATTTGGGGGCTTCCTCTGATCTCACATTCGGGTTAAGGGTGCTACAGGCCATAGTCCCTCCCTAAGGAAGCTTACATCTCTGTAATTCTCTCGTCGTGCTGTCATGGGAGTCCGAGTAAAGCATTAAGCTACTTACTGGTAGCGGCATTTCTCGGAGGCCCATGACAGCACCCTTAGTTCCCGCCCTATTCTCTGGGGGTTGCACTTCCTATAAATGTATATATTTCACAATACGATACCAGTCCCAATAGATGTCTGATATTTTGTATATAATCTGTATATAGTGTATATTTTTGTGTACCACTAACCGCGGTAGTCCTCTCAAGACTCTGAAATACAACTGAGGCAAGGGAGAGGTACCGCCCTTTTGTATCTGTAGGTTTCCTGTTCCTAATGGGCGGATCCCCTCTCTCGTCGTGCTGTCATGGGCCTCCGAGAAATGCCGCTACCAGTAAGTAGCTTAATGCTTTTCAACCTTTTTTGAGCCGCGGCACACTTTTTATACTTAAAAAATCCCGGGGCACACCACCAACCAAAATGGCACAAAATGACACTAAAACAGTACATATTATACATATAGTTAATAATATAGATTCTAAATGTATTTATACTCACTCAGTGTGAAACCTGGGCCTGTTTCGATAATCACAAAAGGGATATCCTAGCAGGAATGGTGGAAAGACACACACGAAGCTCTTCCTCAACAGTTCTCAGTCTCTCCCTGTTTTTAGTTTTTATCGCAGTCAAGCTTGAGAAGCCCAGCTCACATAGATATGTGGTCGAAAATGGGAGCAATGTCAAAATAGCTTTGTTGGCCAGAATGGGGAACTCCTTGGCAACAGAACCAAAAACTGTCCAAAGGAAGATCAGCAAACTTTAG
The DNA here is from genome assembly GCF_032444005.1 of Ranitomeya imitator. Taxonomy (NCBI): domain Eukaryota; kingdom Metazoa; phylum Chordata; class Amphibia; order Anura; family Dendrobatidae; genus Ranitomeya; species Ranitomeya imitator. Next base: position 984,715,487 of record NC_091282.1, read on the forward strand.
CTTTAAACCGCGATCTTGCTTCAGTTCAATGAGTTCCTCTTGCTCCTTTAAAGTCATGTCCTTTCCAGCAACGGATAATGAGCTGTATGGGTCCCTAACCCAGTCAAGGCATTCTGTGAAGGTTGAAGAGAAATAAAACGATAACTTCTCCTCAAGAGTTTTCAAATGTCTGCCAATCACCTCGCACATTGCAGCAGTGTTGTCATCATGCAGTTTCTCGGTGAGCGGGAACATCTGAAGGTTGCCACCCTGCACATGTTGCTGCCAGAGCTGCACCTTTAAACGGAATCCGTTCATTTTATCAGTGCTTGTAAGCAGGTTTTCATTTCGGCCTTGCATCCGTGTGTTTTAGTTCATTCAGATATTGAAATATCAGCCAGGTATGCTAGCTTTGCACACCACTCATCACTTGCAAGCAGCTTTGAATAATCGGACCTCTCGTTTGTCAGAAATATTTTAAGTTCTCGCAACTCATACACACGGGCCAGCACTTTGCCGCGTGACAGCCACCTGACCTCCATGTGGAGCAATAAGATTTTATGTTCCGCTCCCATTTCTGTACACAAAGATGCAAATAAGCGACATCTCAAAGGTCGCGTCTTCACAAAGTTCACTATGCGCACAACATCATCCAACACAGGAGCTAGATCTGCTGGTAAGGTCTTTGCAACGAGGGCCTCATGGTGCAAGAAACAGTGGGAAACAAGAACATCTGGGTTTCTTTCTTTAACCCTACTTACAAAGCCTTTGATGTGCCCGACCATGGCTGCGGCTCCATCAGTGCAGACACCTGTGCAGTTTTCCCATGTAAGCCCACTTTTATCAAGATATTCCGATGTGACCTGGAATATTACCTCTCCTGTTGATTTTTCTGGCAGTGCCTTGCAAAATAGGAAGTTTTCTCTAAGGCTACGTTCACATTGGCGTTCCGCCAATGTGCGTCGCTGTTGCGCCGGCGACGCAGCGGCGACGCAGCGGCGACGCGCCCCTATGTTTAACATAGGGGACGCGTGCGTCGTTTTGGTGGCGTTTTTCGCCACGTGCGTCGTTTCCGACGCTAGCGTCGGACGCAAGAAAACGCTACATGTAGCATTTTCTGTGCGTCCGATTTTCGTCGGAAAACGACGCACGCGTCGCAAAACGCGCGCGTTTTTGCGCACGTTTTAGCGTGCGTCGCGCGTTGCGTCGCAGACGCACGGCGGCGCAACGCTAATGTGAACGTAGCCTAATGGCTTCTCCATCCACAAAATGCACATTGGCCAACAGCTGACAATGTCCACTGATATCCGTCGACTCATCAAGTTGCAAGGCAAATTTCTTACTGATGCGCACTTTTTCCAAAACAACTGTTTCAATGTCCGCAGACATGTCATCAATCCGTCTGGCAATTGTGTTATCAGAGAGAGGCACTTTAGCTATCTCTTTGGCTGCATCAGGGCCAAGCATCTCATTTACAATAGCTTTACAAGCTGGCAGTATTAACCCCTTCATGACCTTGGGATTTTTCGTTTTTCCGTGTTCGTTTTTCACTCCCCTCCTTCCCAGAGCCACAACTACCGGCGATCAGTAACCATAGAGGTCTCTAGGACCTCTATGGTTACCATCCTGACGCATCGCCGACCCCCGATCATGTGACGGGGGTCGGCGATGACGTCATTTCCGGCCGCCCGGCCGGAAGCGGTAGTTAAATGCCGCTGCGTTTGACAGCGGCATTTAACTAGTTAATAGGTGCGGGCAGATTGTGATTCTGCCCGCGCCTATTACGGGCACATGTCAGCTGTTCAAAACAGCTGACATGTCCCGGCTTTGATGCGGGCTCACCGCGGAGCCCTGCATCAAAGCAGGGGATCTGACCTCGGACGTACTATCCCGTCCGAGGTCAGATAGGGGTTAATGTTTCTGCCACAGTGTGGGACTTTTTTGATTTAGCTATGAGTTCAGCAACAAGGTAGCTAGCTTTGAGGGCTCTCTCATTTACCTTTGTGCTTTTTTTCAAAAAAGTTGCCCCTTTCTCATTGTTTGTACGTAAGCGTACAAAATACTCCATCGGCTTGTTTTGAATGGAAGGGTGTTTCGTTTGGAGATGGCGTTTAAGCTTGCTTGGCACCATGGCGCTATTGGATAGCTTCTCACCACACACCAAGCACAGTGGTGTTGGTGCTGTCGCATCCCCAGTGAAAGTAAATCCAAATGAAAGATAGCTTTCACTGTATTGCCTTGAGCTCACCGTCTTGTCTTTTTTCTTTTGTCGACCTCTCATACTAGGGCCTTCATCTGGGTTAGAATTGTGTCCAGGGTCCTGTTCGGCATTTGCCTTTTCCATTCTCAAATACTTCTCCATCACTGCTGAGAGAGTGTGCGCAGCCACACACTAAAATAGAAGAGTATTACATTATCTGCCACACTTAACCCCTTCAAGTCGCGGCCCTTTTTCATTTTTGCGTTCTCGTTTTTCACTCCCCTCCTTCCCAGAGCCATAACTTTTTCTATTTTTCCGTCAATATGGTCATGTGAGGGCTTATTTTTTGCGGGACAAGTTGTACTTTTGAACGACACCATTGGTTTTACCATGTCTTTTACTAGAAAACGGGAAAAAAATTCCAAGTGCGGTGAAATTGCAAAAAAAGTGCAATCCCACACTTGTTTTTTGTTTGGCTTTTTTGCTAGGTTCACTAAATGCTAAAACTAACCTGCCATTATGATTCTCTAGGTCATTACGAGTTCATAAAGGCACAGATGATTGGCCTCGGGTAGACCAAAACATCTAACACCGCGGAGACACCATCACGTGTTTCTCAACGCAGTGATTCCAGAACACTGCCCCCATCCCTTATGGGAAATATGCAGATGCATGTAAAGAAGCTGCGGAGACACCATCACGTGTTTCTCGACGCAAGCAGTGAATAGCCAGGCCTTTCCCCGGGAAGGAACAACCACGGGAAGGGCAGCATCCTATGAAGGAAAGCCACCTATGCCAAGCATGGTATCCATCCACAGACAGCTGTTTTGGGGTATTTGCCCCTCATCAGTGTGGAGTAGGAATCTGGCTATTAGGAGCAGTGCCTAGTAAAAAGGCTATAAAGGCACAGATGATTGGCCTCGGGGAGACCAAAACATCCAACACCGCCGCAACGACGCAAGCAGTGAATAGCCAGGCCTTTCCCCGGGAAGGAACAACCACGGGAAGGGCAGCATCCTATGAAGGAAAGCCACCTATGCCAAGCATGGTATCCATCCACATTGGCCTGGCTATTCACTGCTTGCGTCGAGAAACACGTGATGGTGTCTCCGCAGCTTCTTTACATGCATTACGAGTTCATAGACACCTAACATGACTAGGTTATTTTTTATCTAAGTGGTGAAAAAAAATTCCAAACTTTGCTAAAAAAAAAAAAAAAAAAAGTGCCATTTTCCGATACCCGTAGCGTCTCCATTTTTCGTGATCTGGGGTCGGGTAAGAGCTTATTTTTTGCGTGCCGAGCTGATGTTTTTAATGATACAATTTTTGCGCAGATACGTTCTTTTGATCGCCCGTTATTGCATTTTAATGCATTGTCGTGGCGACCAAAAAAACGTAATTCTGGCGTTTCGGATTTTTTTCTTGCTACGCCGTTTAGTGATCAGGTTAATGCTTTTTTTTAATTGATAGATCGGGCGATTCTGAACACGGCGATACCAAATATGTGTATGTTTGATTTTTTTTTTTATTGTTTTATTTAGGATGGGGCGAAAGGGGGGTGATTTAAACTTTTATATTTTTTATATTTTTTTCATACTTTTAAAAACATTTTTTTTACTTGTGCCATGCTTCAATAGCTAGAAGCTGGCACCACTTGATCGGCTCTGCTACATAGCAGCGATCATCAGATCGCTGCTATGTAGCTGAAATGCAGGTGTGCTGTGAGCGCCGACCACAGGGGGGCGCTCACAGCAGGCCTGCATCAGTAACCATAGAGGTCTTAAGGACCTCTATGGTTACCTTCCTGATGCATCGCCGACCCCCGATCATGTGACGGGGGTCGGCGATGACGTCATTTCCGGCCGCCCGGCCGGATGCGGTAGTTAAATGCCGCTGTCTGTGTTTGACAGCGGCATTTAACAGGTTAATAGCGGCGGGTGAATAGCGATTTCTCCCGCCGCTATTGCGCGCACATGTCAGCTGTACAAAACAGCTGACATGTCGCGACTTTGATGTGGGCTCACCGCCGGAGCCCACATCAAAGGGGGTGACACGGCATGCGCAGTACTAGTACGGCGCATGTCGTGAAGGGGTTAAAGGACCTCTGCCAGGCATATTTCACTCTTGAGGGCTTAAAAAGCAGCTCTTGTGGTGATAAGAAGCTGATTTAAACCCCCCAAGAGTGAACTCCGTGAGAGCTGTATGTGTGGAATAATAACTTATATTACTACGGTCTGCATTTCCTGCTTGAATTGACACTAGTGACGTAGCACTCAGCTTTCTCTATAAGTAGAATAGAGCCGGCTGCAAAGTGCTACGCCACTAGAGTCAATTCAAGCAGGACATGACTGCTGAAGACCGGCAAAATATAATTTATTATTCCACACAAACAGCTCTCACGGAGTTCACTCTTGGGGGGTTTAAATCCGCTTCTTATCACCACAAGAGCTGCTTTTTAAGCCCTCAAGAGTGAGATATGCCTGGCAGAGGTCCTTTCAATAAATTATTTATTTTAAAAAAAAAGTGAAATAAAAAAAGGATAACCCCCCATATATACAATCCCATGTATCTTCATACATATATATATATATATACTAGCTATTGAACCCGTTCTACGCCCGGGTGGCGAGCATTTATATTGGTATATGGTCTCCATCCTGGTATGTGCTGCTCCATCCTGCGCCCCCATCCTGTCATGTGCTGCTCCCATCCTGCGCCCCCGTTCTGTCATGTGCTGCTCCCATCCTGCGCCTCCGTTCTGTCATTTGCTGCTCCCATCCTGTCATTTGCTGCTCCCATCCTGCGTCCCCGTTCTGTCATTTGCTGCTGCCATCCTGCGCCCATTCTGTCATGTGCTGCTGCCATCCTGCGCCCGTTCTGTCATGTGCTGCTGCCATCCTGCGCCCGTTCTGTCATGTGCTGCTGCCATCCTGCGCCCGTTCTGTCATGTGCTGCTGCCATCCTGCGCCCGTTCTGTCATGTGCTGCTGCCATCCTGCGCCCGTTCTGTCATGTGCTGCTGCCATCCTGCGCCCGTTCTGTCATGTGCTGCTCCCATCCTGCGCCCGTTCTGTCATGTGCTGCTGCCATCCTGCGCCCGTTCTGTCATGTGCTGCTGCCATCCTTTGCCCGTTCTGTCATGTGCTGCTGCCATCCTTCGCCCGTTCTGTCATGTGCTGCTGCCATCCTGCGCCCGTTCTGTCATGTGCTGCTGCCATCCTGCGCCCGTTCTGTCATGTGTTGCGGCCATCCTGCGCCCGTTCTGTCATGTGCTGCTGCCATCCTGCGCCCGTTCTGTCATGTGCTGCTGCCATCCTGCGCCCGTTCTGTCATGTGCTGCTGCCATCCTGCGCCCGTTCTGTCATGTGCTGCGGCCATCCTGCGCCCGTTCTGTCATGTGCTGCGGCCATCCTGCGCCCGTTCTGTCATGTGCTGCTGCCATCCTGCGCCCGTTCTGTCATGTGCTGCGGCCATCCTGCGCCCGTTCTGTCATGTGCTGCGGCCATCCTGCGCCCGTTCTGTCATGTGCTGCTGCCATCCTGCGCCACCATTGTATTATATGCCCCCCGCTCCAGTGTGTATGCCCCCGAATGCTGCTGCCATATAAAAAAAAAAAAAATACCATACTCACCTATCGTCCGGCTCCACTGCAGGTATGTCTTCAAGAAAATGGCGCCGGAAAGCGCGGACTGCGCAGGCGCCGATTCCGGCAGCAGGAATCGGCGCCTGCGCAGTCCGCGCCCTCCGGAGCCGGGAGCAGAGGAGCCGGGAGACGGAGCCGCAAGCAGCGCTGGAACCGGGAAAGGTGAGTATACTTACCCTCCCTCCTGGCGGTCCCTGACTCTCCGGTGGAGATCGCGGTATGCGTTCAGTGCTTACGCATACCGCGATCTCCCGGGAGCGTCGCTCTGTGAGGCCCAGACTGCGCCGGCGCTTGCGCTTGCGCAGTCTATAGAGGCTTCGGACAGAGTGACGCTCCCAGCGTTATATTATAGATATATATACTAGATTGTGGCCCGATTCTAACGCATCGGGTATTCTAGAATATGCATGTCCCCGTAGTATATGGACAATGATGATTCCAGAATTCGCAGCACACTGTGCCCGTCGCTGATTGGTCGAGGCAACCTTTATGACATCGTCGCCATGGCAACCATTATGACATCTACGTCGATACTGTGCCCGTTGCTGAATGAGAAACGTGAGATGTCTACGTCCTTTATGACACCATCGTCGCTGTGCCCGTTGCTGATTGGTCGATGCCTGGCGGCCTCGACCAATCAGACTCGGGATTTCTACGTCCTTTATGACATCATCGTCGCTGTGCCCGCGGCACAGTCTGCCGCGAATTCTGGAATCATCATTGTCCATATACTACGGGGACATGCATATTCTAGAATACCCGATGCGTTAGAATCGGGCCACAGTCTAGTGTGTGTATATATATATATATAGAGAGAGAGAGAGAGATAGATGTCTAAAGACATACTGATAGGGATTCTAGATTGTGAGCCCCATCGGGGACAGTGATGATAATGTGTGCAAAAACTGTAAAGCGCTGCGGAATATGTTAGCGCTATATAAAAATAAAGATTATTATTATTTATTATTATAGAAGAAAAAAAACAAATCAGCACTTCCAATGTGAACACGTGCACAAAAATATTTTTCATAAAAATTTTCTCAAAAAAATTTTTTTCATAAAACTTACTTAACCCCTTACCGGCATCGGACGTACTATACCGTCCGATGCCGGCTCCCCTGCTTTGATGCAGGGCTCCGCGGTGAGCCCGCACCAAAGCCGGGACATGTCAGCTGTTTTGAACAGCTGACATGTGCCCGTAATAGGCGCGGGCAGAATCGCGATCTGCCCGCACCTATTAACTAGTTAAATGCCGCTGTCAAACGCAGACAGCGGCATTTAACTACCGCTTCCGGCCGGGCGGCCGGAAATGACGTCATCGCCGACCCCCGTCACATGTCCGGGGGTCGGCGATGCGTCTCCATTGTAGCCATAGAGGTCCTTGAGACCTCTATGGTTACTGATTGCCCGTCGCTGTGAGCGCCACCCTGTGGTCGGCGCTCACAGCACACGTGCAATTCTGCTACATAGCAGCGATCAGCAGATCGCTGCTATGTAGCAGAGCCGATCGGCTTGTGCCTGCTTCTAGCCTCTCATGGAGGCTATTGAAGCATGGCAAAAGTTAAAAAAAAAAGTTTAAAAAAATGTGAAAAAAATAAAAAAAACATAAAAGTTTAAATCACCCCCCTTTCGCCCCAATCAAAATAAATCAATAAAAAAAATATCAAATCTACGCATATTTGGTATCGCCGCGCTCCGAATTGCCCGATCTATCAAATAAAAAAAAGTATTAACCTGATCGCTAAACAGCGTAGCGGGAAAAAAACTCGAAACGCCAGAATTACGTTTTTTTGGTCGCCGCGACATTGCATTAAAATGCAATAACGGGCGATCAAAAGAACGTATCTGCACCGAAATGCTATCATTAAAAACGTCATCTCGGCACGCAAAAAATAAGCCCTCAACCGACCCCAGATCACGAAAAATGGAGACGCTACGAGTATCGGAAAATGGCGCAATTTTTTTTTTTTTTTTTTTAGC